>NW_010203374.1:0-1651 GCF_000695765.1 Mesitornis unicolor
CCTGCAGAGCCCGAGTCAGCAGAGGGGCAGGAGAAGCCCCCTCCATGCCCCCCCTGGACCCCTCCTGCCCTCCGCTTACCACATGTCGATGCTGGTGGTCTGGGTCGTCATCCCCAGCAGCAGCTCGGGCGCCCGGTACCTGCGCAGGGGACAGCAACGTTCACAGGGGACCATGGTGGAGCTGGGCTCACCTGCATCCACCACGGCCCCCTCGCACCCCCCACTCACCAGAGCGTGACGACTTTGGGGGTCATCGGCTTCGGTGGCATCCCGTAGGTGCGCGCCAGGCCGAAATCGGCTGCAACGGAGACTCAAGGTCAGGGGAGAGGCAAAGTCCTTGCCCTGACCATGGAGGGGACCTCGCGGGGGGGACTCACCGATCTTCACGCAGCCCTTGTCAGTCATCAGCAGGTTGGACACCTTCAGGTCCCTGCAGAGCCATGGAGAGGAGTGAATCCCATTGCCCAGTGGAGCCCCTGACTCGCCCTGAACCTCCCCACCCAGAGCTGCACTTGTTTAAGGGCTGCAATTAAGGACTGCAATTGTTTAGGGACTGCAATGAGGGACTGCAATTGTTTAGGGACTGCAATGAGGGACTGCAATGCTCCTTCATGGGAGCAAAGGCATAAAACTCTCACGGCTTTCAGCCAATGCTGGTTTGCACGTTGCTCAAGTGCCCCAGGTCATCAAGGTCTCGAGATTAACACGTGCAGAGGCTGGGGAGCCGACCGCAAAGCGGCCCCAGGCTGACCAGTTAACACCAGTCATACCATCGACGCCCCATTCATCACTATAAACTGGGCAGTTTGCTGGCAATGGCTCCTCTCTGCCTCTTCCTGCTGCTCCTTTTCCCTGACATCTGGAGGGGGAAGTTTTTACCATCCTACCCAAGGTCTACTCCCCCACACCACTGGCTGTACAACTCTTGTGTATTTTATATTGTTATTGATATTGGTTCTTACTTTATTAAATATATTTCTCTCTCACAAATCTTCTTTCCATTCCCTGACCCTGCTCCTCAGTTGGGGAGGACCCACTGGGTGATGCAGCAGCCATATAAACCACAGCACCCCCATCCCACTGTGTGTGTCCCAGCCCCCCATTCCCCTCGTGTGCCCCCCACTGCCCCCACCTGTGGATGATGTAGTTCTCGTGAAGGTACTGCAGGCCCTTCAGGACTTGCATGACGATGCACTTCACCTGGGGACAGGGGACAGCCACGCAAACCCCCACAGGTTAAACCCTGCCTGTGGTTTGTCACATCTGTCAGTGCTCTGTGGCACGTCTGTCCCCAAAAAAGCAGCTCGCAGGCTCTCTGGGGGTCCCGTTTTAGGTGATGTAGCAAAAGCCCAGCCCAATTTTTACCTGAGCCTCTGAGAAAGGCGTCTGCATGTTCTCCAGAAGGCTGGCGAGGTCCTGCTCGCAGTAACCCATCACCAGGAAAATGCTGTCACAGGCAAGACACGATCAGGAGCCACCCCCTGCAGGGTCCCAGCGCAGGTCTGTGCCACAACAGGGGGCTCAGGGGACCGAGAAGGGACCAAAAGGCAAAGAGGGGGACTCTCACCTCTCCAGCTGGTTCCCTACAACCACCTCCTTCAGCTCCACGATGTTGGGGTGCCGGAGCTGCAGGAGCAGGGTGATCTCCCGC
>NW_010203374.1:1674-2770 GCF_000695765.1 Mesitornis unicolor
CTGCCCGACTGCCTCCAGCGGGGGCCGGGGACGCTCCCCCCGCAGCTGCCCCCCTCCTCCGTTACCATCTTTCTCATTGTCCATCCGCACCTTCTTCAGCGCCACCGTCTCGTCTGTCACGGTGTCCCGGGCCCGGTCTGGAAGAGCCCCAAAGACCAACACTGGTTTTACTGTGAGTCCTGGGACTCATGTGCTGAGTGGGCTCCTCTCACCTTCAGTCTCCCCCAGCACCCCCCAGCCCCAGCCCAACACATTCCCACTGCCAGGAGAGAGCAGCCAGTGCCACACTTACACACGATGCCGTAGGTGCCCTCTCCGATCCGGTTCAGCTTCTCAAACTCCTTCACGCTCCGGCATCTTCCCAGCTGGAAGCAAGGGGAGAACACTGGCTCAGGGGCAGCCCCCAGGGGTTCATCACCAACATCCCCAGGGATGTGTGATCTCGGTGGCGGGCCCCTCAGTGCAAGAGGGACAGGAACTGCTTGAAAGAGTCCAGCAGGGCCACAGAGATGATGGAGGGAGTGGAGCATCTCCTGCTGAGGAGCGGCTGAGGGAGCTGGGGCTCTTGAGCTTGGAGCAGAGGAGACTGAGGGGTGCCCTCATTCCTGGGGATCCATTTGGAAAGGGCAGTGTCAGGAGGAAGGAGCCAGGCTCTGCTCTGGGATGTCCAATGCCAGGACAAGGGGCAATGGTCCCAAGCTGGAGCACAGGAGGCTCAAGCTGAAGATGAGGCCAAAGTTTGTCAGTGTGAGGGTGGCAGAGCATGGCCCAGGCTGCCCAGAGAGGTTGTGGAGTCTCCTTGTGTGGAGACACCCAAAGCCCTGGCCGTGTTCCTGTGTGACTGCTCTGGTGATCCTGCTGTGGCAGGGGTTGCACTGGGGGAGCTTTCCAGGTCCCTTCCAACTCCTCACATTCTGTGATTCTGTGACTGACACTGGGAGCTACGTCCTTCCCTCTCACTGGGCAGACTTGGGGACACAGTTTAGTCTATGTCTGTGGTGCTGCTCCGGTGTTTACGGGGCAAACCAGCGTTTTGGAAGTGCAGTGGACACCGGCTCTGATAGCGGCAGCTCCTCCGGCCTCTCCTGACCCCGCT
>NW_010203375.1:0-1296 GCF_000695765.1 Mesitornis unicolor
CAGCTCTGTAAATAGGGCCCTGGGGAAGGAGGGGCCCATTTGCCCCAAACCTTTCTATGGGGCAGACAGCTGGGGAGGGCAGCTCCTGGCTGTTATCTCAAAAGATCTCTGTGGGGCTGGGATAAACCCACCATAGTCACCAGTTTTTTTGGGGACCAGTGTGGCTGCTAGCCCTCATTTTTCGGATGGAGAGGGAAGCGGCCAGCACTTTTCAGCATGAGGATTTGGCAGCAAAAAAAAGCCGGCCTCACGTGGGCACACCATGTCCATGGCCATCGTCACCGGGTGCCACCGTCACCGGGTGTCACTGTCACTGGCCAGCCCCGCTGCTGCCATTCCTGCCTCCGAAACCCGGTGATGGAGGAAGGCGTCTGCCTGCACCCCATCCTTCTCGCTTTCCATTTGGGAAGAGGTTTTTATTCTCCAGGAGATGGCAGGGAGGTCGCTGTCGCAGGGTCCAGCCTGGTTTTGGGTGGGATTTAGGTCAAGCTTTTATTTGAGCTTGACTTAACCCAATGAAAAAAACCAACCCAAAAACAAACCCCCAGAAGGCTGCAGTTGTGCTGTCTTACTGCACCTTTATTTACAAAAAGTACTAAATTACACAAATAGCAATAATTTGAGGATTCCCTTGGTAGGAAACAAGCACTGAGGAGCAAGGAGGGGAGCATTTGGGGTGCGTGTTTGAGGGGTCCTCATTTCCGTCCCACCTGCTGTGGGGTTTGGGGCTGATTTCCAGGGCTGCAGTGTTCTTCCTTGGTGGCAAAAGCCATGCGACCGCATCGCGGGAGGGGAAATCTGTGCTGCCCTTGGGGCTGCGGCAAATTGCACCCCCCATCCAAAATGGCTTTTTGATTAAAAAACAAAATAACATTAAAAATGTAGATTTTAATGTGTTTAGCCCGATTGCCTCCAAATAATTTGCTGTGTTATTTTTTTGTTTGTTTGGTTTTCCTTTTCTTTTGCAGTGGTTCCCCTCTTGCAAAACAGTGACATTTCACCTAATTCAGACCAGGAAAAAACAGCTCAGCCCAGGGCCCTTTTTTTTTTTTCCTCTCCACGCAGAATAAATACATATATTTTAGTTTTAAGCCCTGGCTGGAGGGATTAGCTGCTCGGCGCTGAGGCCGGCTGGCGCGGCTTGGCACACCTTGGCAGCCGGCAGGACCGCGGGACGTGGCGGAGGGGCCGCCCGTCCTTCTGTCCGTCCGTCTGGCTGCTGCTTCGCTTGGGATTACAGCCTAAATAAGCTACTTGCGCGGCTGAGCTTCATCCATCCTCACCCCTGCACCCCCA
>NW_010203376.1:0-507 GCF_000695765.1 Mesitornis unicolor
TTCCCCTTCCCCTTCCCCTTCCCCTTAGCTTTACTTCCTCATCCCCAACACCTTCTCCTTTTCTTCCCCATCACCTTCCCCTTCTCTTTCCCCTTTCCTTTACTTCTCCTTCCCCATAACTTTCCCCATCACCTTCCCCTTTCATTCCCCATCACCTTCCTCATCACATTCCCTATCACCTTCCCCATCACCTTCCCCATCACCTTCCCAATCACCTTCCCTTCCCAATCACCTTCCCTTCCCTTCCCTTCCCTTTAGTTTCACTGTACACAGCAAAAGAACAGGCTTTTCCCTCACTGCCATGCAACAAACTTTGCAGTGGGAGATGTGATCTAGGATACCACATCTTGGTACCAAGAATTACTTCACTGGTAGAGTTTCTTGTAGGAGATTGAACAGGAACTGCTGCTAAATATGTGAACCTGAAAGATAGTAAGTAGGGGCCACTTCTGTCAACTATTCAGCATCCTTAATTACTGGATAATCATTTTTAAATAGGCCATATTA
>NW_010203376.1:824-1088 GCF_000695765.1 Mesitornis unicolor
CTACTGGGATTGGGTTTTGTATATAGTTAAATATCCTTTGTCCCTTATTAATTCCCTTTTCCTTTCCCCTATTGTTTTTCAGTAAACTCGTTACAGTCTTAACTACCAACCTTGTGTGAAGCATCTTTTTCTCTATTCCCTTTTTTTAAAAAATCCTCTCCTGGGAGGGTAGGGGACAATAGAGAGAAAATCCTGCTCTCTGAGCTTTAAAGAGAGAAAGGATAAATTGGCGTCCAACGTGGGGCATGAGTTTGGAAATTAATT
>NW_010203377.1:0-233 GCF_000695765.1 Mesitornis unicolor
GGTGGATGGAATGGGGACACAACACACACGTAACGATTGGGGGAAAGAAGCAAACAAAGAAAGCAACTAACTAAGTAACAAGCATGGTTTTAAAACATTTCGTCCTCTATTGTTCGGCCGCTCTGGAAAGCTGCTCTGCGGAGAGGCGCCTGATTTTTCGAGGGAACTCTCCCAGTGTGAGCGCCGTAAATATCTCAACAGATGCTCGGCTGGTCCGTAATCAGCTCGGCTCC
>NW_010203377.1:246-1322 GCF_000695765.1 Mesitornis unicolor
GGCAGCAGGGTATTAATGCTGGATATGAGGGCTCTCCGCAACATTTGGTTCTTTTTTTCCAGAAAGGAAAGATGGAAAAGGGGAGGGATCGGCCGTGAGTCTGACTGACAGTTTACATAATGAGCTTGTGAGGATGCGAGGCAACTATATAAACAGCTCGAAGGGAAGCAAGTTTTCCATTTACTGAGCGCTGCTAGCACCGGTTAAAGGAGGAGCGTCTCCACACCAAGCACTCCCCGCCGCGTCCCTCACCAAACCCACCCGGCTTTGGAGTTTATAAAAGCGACGGCAGCGATCAGAGGTCGGCGGCTGGCTGCAGGATTAATTCCCAGAAAGGGGACGGATCGGCACCTGGATTTTACCTTACGATTTCTGCTGGCGCTCGGGGAATATTTGGAAGAGCAGGTTGCTCCAGGGATATCGCCGTGACGCCTCCCTTTTCTCCCTCGACAGAGGAGAGCTTTCTTGGACGATTTGAGGAATACAGGAGGAAAACTAAACCCACTAAGAACTGGAAGCTTGAATTACACAAGGATGACAGCCTTGCACATCTTTGGCTTGACGTTTCTGTTAATGGTTTTGCAGCAGGTAATCGCACATCGCAAAAAAAAAAAAAAAGGGTTCGCAAAATGTAAAGTGGGTGATGGAAGCAAGTTTGCATGGCAAAGCCAGGGTAAGGTCTGATTTGGCTATTTTGTGTGTCTCCCCTTTGTGCAGAGGGTGTCCGGCTCTGGCGTCTTCCAGCTGGAGCTGCACGAATTCGTGAATAAGTACGGGTCTCTGGCCAGCGGGAAGCCCTGCTCCCCACACTGCAGGACCTTCTTTCGCGTTTGTTTGAAGCATTTCCAGGCAGTGGTGTCCCCGGGCTCCTGCACTTTCGGCAGCATCATCACCCCGGTTCTTGGAATAAACTCCTTCAGCATCAAGGATACCGAGAGATTTGACAGCCCCATTAAGTTGCCCTTTAACTTCACGTGGCCGGTGAGATTCCACTTTAAACCCGATCGCGCTGGTGGGGCGGGAGGGCGACAAGTGTGTGTGTAAGGGGGGGGTGCTAATCTCCTCGCGCTGTTAAT
>NW_010203378.1:0-234 GCF_000695765.1 Mesitornis unicolor
AGATAGATAGATAGATAGACAGATAGATAATATTTTAAGACAAATGAAATGCTTTCCTCTCCTGGAGCAAACAACAGCTTCAATATACAATTCAAAAAAATTGAAGCCATAGCCACAAGAGCAGTGAGGATTCAGTTTTGCAGTAGTGAAAGCAGGAAAAAATCCTCTATAATATCAAATTATTTTCACTTATGAACAGGAATATAAAGTGTGATGGCCTGTGATAGCAGGAAA
>NW_010203378.1:262-550 GCF_000695765.1 Mesitornis unicolor
TCTTCCTTTAAAATAGCAGCTCTTGCTTATATTGCATATTTCTGCCGCAACTTAGAAAAATATTATTTACTATGAATCATGCCATACTCAAAATTTTGCAAGCTCTGCATCAGGTATTCAGATTGACACTCAACATTTTATTTAGAAAAGGACACCAACATACCCACTTCTAGCTAAAAGCAACACTGAAATTAAGACTTTCCAATACAAATTCAGAATGATAAAGCAGTTGCATGAATCCTCTGTAGTGTAGATAGTAACAAAACAAAGCTGGCTCCTGCTACACCT
>NW_010203379.1:0-2254 GCF_000695765.1 Mesitornis unicolor
GGGGGCAGGCGGCTTGGCCGTGGGGTGGGAGATCTCCGTGGGAGCGGAACCAGGGTGGTCACGCCGGCCGTCTGTGAGCATCTCGAATACTGTGTTCAGTTCTGGGCTCCTGAATTCGAGGACAAGGAACGACTGAAGAGAGTCCAGCGTAGAGGCACTAATATGTTGAAGGGACTGGAGCATCTCCCATATGAGGAAAGGCTGAGAGCTGAGGTTGTTTAACCTGGAGAAGAGGAGAATGAGGAGGGATCTCATTAATGCTTATAAATACCTAAAGGGACGTCAAGAGGATGGGACCAGACTCTTCTTGGTTGTGCCCAGCGACAAGGCAAGGGACAATGGTCACAAACTAGTACACAGGAGGTTCAACTTAAACATAAGGAAAAACTTATGAGGGTAACAAGAGGACCAGGCTGCCATTCTGTGATTCTGTGTCCACAAGGAAGAGTAGAGGGACAGCTGGAGAAAGTGTTAGGCAGGGAGTTTTAGCACCCAGCTGTAGGAGAGCAAGCTGGAGGGAAATGCGTTAGTGGAAACCCTGGGTGCACCACCTCCACCCCAGGAGGTGGTGGAGTCACCGTCCCTGGAGGTGTTCAAGAAGTGTGTGGATGTGGCACTTTAGGATATGGTTTAGTAGGCATGGTGGTGGTGGGTTGACAGTTGGACTTGATGATCTTAGAGGTCTCTTCCAACCTTAATGATTCTGTGATTCTGTGAAAAAGCACTGAGATTGGAAGAACAGATCTGAAGTGCTTTTTATCTAGTTTTGTATGTCAGGTTTTTACTGTACACCAAGGAGGCCTTACCTTATGGAAGCTTAGAATAATTGCTGTGGCTTTAAGAAAAATCCAGAGTTGGGGAAATACTGGGAATACTGAGGAAATCCTTTGTTTCTGTGAAACTACAAGAATACCTTTTCTCGCTGCCACCAGCTCCCCTTTTGCAAACATTTAACATAAGCATTTACGGAGAGGAGACAGTATTTAACTTCAAATTCTATTTCTGTGTTTTCTGACTTCACCCCCTTTCCTTCTACCTCAAGTCTATTATCTTTAAAATAACACATTTTCAAGCCAATAATTTCTTATTCCTTGTGGACTGATCGAGCTTGTTGCTTTTTCCAGCTATTTTTGCTTCTTTTCCCTGCCTCTCCAATTCATGACAAAGAATGAGGACACTGTTAATGAATGTAGAGGTCAAATTTACTGTCTCTACGCCGTGTCTTACCTTAGAAAATAAAGGATGAACTCTGTACTTAGATCAATTTTACTCTACTGCTCTCCTTGTTCTAACATTAATTTAAAAAAAAAGTAGAAACGCACATCTCCTTTCTTTTAGTTAGAAATTCAGTTCATTAGAGAATGAAAACATGTTAAGGCAGATTTAATTACCACTTTCAAAAGGACCTTCTGAATCTGTTGCAAAACTTAACTTTCAGAAGAGGTTGATAAACTGGATCAGGTCATACTCCCAGCGCATCATGGATTAAAGCAACTGAAGATGAATAAATGAGACTGCGTGTGCTGACAATTTGAATTCCTTAAATAGCACAATGCTCGATCACACAAACTTGGCAAGATCAGGATTAACTATAAAACCATGGAAAGACCTGCCGGTTCCAGAAGCAAGCATTGCAATTACAAATGTATTTTAAAAGCCATTTCTTAAGTACACGTATGTGTGCGCTTTCCTGTTAGATAACTGAACAGATTTTGACTGAGCCTCTGGAATGCCGCAGGGGTTTCCCTTCGCGCTTCATCTAGGCCCAAGGACATCAGGGAGGTTGAAATGCTTTTCAGTTTAAATTACTTGCATTTGAGATTATTCAATTTAATCTCCTATCATGCTACTTGTTCAACAGCCTTACTTACACCAAATGTTCCTTAGCCACCTTTAGTTTTACACAGACAGGTAATTGTCAAACTAATTTTTTTTGATATTTTGGTATTTTTTCCCAGGCACTTGATAAATGCCTAACATCTGTTCTAATTGCACATTTTTGTGGTCTTCTGTTTTTTTCCAAAAAGGCTAGCAATTCATTCCAGTTTTTATTTTTACTTCTTCTGGTTTGAAAAGTTCTTACCGAAGAGCACATCATCTTTTAGAGCAGTTGTGTTCATTTTTCCTTACAAACTGTTAGCCATAAACCACTTTTTTTAGATCAATTTTTTATAATCTGAAATAAGAAAGCACAGGTGGCACTTGGTTCTTTTCCAGACTCTAGTGGCTGATCTTCAGCAGGGATTTTCTCTTA
>NW_010203379.1:2278-3276 GCF_000695765.1 Mesitornis unicolor
ACTTCATTCTCAAAATACCTTGATATTTTTCCATCCGATTCTGATGACTTCCTAATAACTTGTGCCTTCAGCCTATTTTAAAAGGTAATTTTATTAGACCCCACGCTGGTTAGGTGGCTGTTCTGGTATTCTGCTACAATACTTCTTTCTGAAATACAAAACACAAACTAACTCACTTCTAGAAACTCTTATCTTCCCAAGTGAGAACATTAGATTTAGAAAACTAAAGGTTTCAATAATGGAATTGCTGTTACTATTAAATGATTTAGACCTCATCTCCTTCTTACTTACTTTATAGTTTCCAAATAAGTACCTTGTCTTTCTGACTACCTTTGTTCTACACAAATTACGCTTACCATCTGACTGCTTCAGCTGCTGTACTTCAGGAATGAATTCCAAGATAAACTGCTACCCCCAAATCCTGTAATCTTTCACATTTAATTTCTTTACATGTAGTGGCAACTTGTATTCCTTGTAGCCACTTAAATGTTTGTACATTAAAACACCCCTGGTTTTAGTAAATGCGTGCAACAACAAAGATGCCAATGTTTGTTACCCACTAACTTTGCAAAAAAGAGTCGTAACACATTCTGCAAATACATTTATTTATTTACAACATCTCAAGCTTGTCTGAGACCATCCATCTAGAATATACATTTCAAAAGTGCATTTGTACATCAAAGACAGGTACAGAAATAATACTTAGCAAGATTACAAGTTAACATCTTGATTTGGTCAGTCATTAAGATTCAGATTTACAGGAAAGTCCTTGGTATTTACATTCAGTAGGACCTCTAGTTGATAGGGGTGAAGGAAGGTTCATCTCACATAAAGTTCCTGTTTGTGAGGACACCAGGAGAATGTGACTTACCTTAGCTTTGATTCACAAAGTGATCAACTATTTGTAGCCCAAAGTCATGGGAATTTTGTTATGCTCCATAGCACACATCTACCAGCCACCACCTGACCTGCTTCGTTTCTTTGTCACATTAAAATCA
>NW_010203379.1:3307-18011 GCF_000695765.1 Mesitornis unicolor
TATTTGCATTTGCTGATATTGTACTACTGACCTCCTATTACTTGCCCCGTAGTAGTCAACGTAGTGGTCTCCGCATCCAGCTGGAAGTTTTACTTCATTTCAGTTCCTCGGTAATCCAGAATTACTTTTCTACCATGCTGCCCTCACTTCATCATGTATGAAGTAAGGTTGAGGTGCATGTCTGCAAAGCTCTAAGGTTCATGAGACATTTCTCTGGAGATCAGAAGAAATACCGCTAACATTTTCCCAGTGAATCGTCCTCCTGCTTGGTGCCAATCCACTTTCGTAACCATACCAGCCACTATCAGACTACCCTGCAGCAAATGAAAGGAAACAACCCACTTGCCCTATAACCCTGAAAGCACTGCAGCATCCCTCAGCCTAGATGTCCTGTGGGATTTCAAAGGGGCTCCTGACTGGAAGTCAGGAGCATACCATGGACCTCTGGAAGGTACATGTCAAAGCTGACCTGACTCCAACTCATCCTGGCTAGGTCCACTACCTCCCATCTTTTTGGGTGAAGAATTCTGCTCAGACAGTGGTTGCTGCAGGCTCCCGTAACAATACTGTTTGCTGTTACATCTGCCAGAAGACGGATATACAGGCGTGTACAAGAATGTGGCTTCTACAAGCAAAGGCTCTGAAGGCAACAAACAAGAAAACCAAAGTGCTGTTTAAAGACAGATACTTTAAACTACAGATACTACTGCTGGCCACTTGCAACAAGCTGTTTCTACCACACAGCTTTACCTTTGCATGGCTTTTTAATACTCATTTATTGAACCAGTCTGCCTCTGGCCTATCACTGCTCTGCCTAGTCTTGTCCCACCTGCCTTCATCCAACTTTGAGACCGTCTGGCTCCTGCTCATCTGATCATTGCCTTCCACCAAAAACAAACCAAACCCCTTTAACAAATAGCTTTTTATTTCAGCAAAAGGAGTCTTCCCAAAAAATCTGGAGAAGGCACTAAGCCTTATATTCTCCACATTACTATGCAATATGGCTCACTGTGAAGTTGTAGAGGCTGGAAGTGGCATCTGACCTGACAGTTTGTGTTTTTTCTTGGGGCAGCTGTTGAACCACAGAGGACAGACAACTCAGACTCACAAATCCAGTAACAAGGCCATGACCCTTTACCACCAGGCAGCTGCAGGTCTTTCATTGTACTCTCTGGCAGACCAGGTCATCTCATCTGTGGCACTGGATTGGCCAAACAGGGCAGTGTATGTCCTCTTTTCAATGACAGAAATGCACACCTGAACCTGGGTCAGGACCTCAGCCTCTGCACTGTGCTAGCTGAACCATCCACACAGCCTGGCAGCTCAAGTGTTTTTAGTCAAAATGTCAGCTGAGTTGATTACTGCCACCATACTTCTAAGAACCACCCCTACTCTGTGCTGCAATGCAAATAACCTGAAGGAGCTGATGGAAAACACTGGAGCAAGCACTGAACAAAAGAGTAATTTCCTCATATAGTTGCTTATATCCTACATTTGGAACTTACCATCTTTGCTTATCCCCTGGGAAGTCAGTCTTCTGCACCTGCAATTCAGTTCAGGCCAATTTAGCTGCTTAGATGTCCACGGGCCAACTTGGGGAACTGAGATGAGGTCCAGACATATCTTCAATTAACTTACTGGATAACATTAAAAACAAAAAAAACCCCACACGCTAAGGGCGTCACGGGATGTGCATTCCCAAAGGATCAAAAGAATCCAGCTAGATTGCTAATGCTAACACCAGAATTAGGGAGACTGTTTTTTTCTGAGTCAAGCAGCTCCGAATAAGGGCAAATTATGTGCAAGCAAGCAGGCAGGAGACAGGTACAACCATTTCTACTAGCTAGGGGAAACTTCCTACATTTGTCTAGCCATGGGTAGACAGATACAAACAGCTATGATGAAGTAACAGCAATCTGTAGGGAATAAACATTCAGGATATTCTAATTCATGCACAGCACATACGCACCAGCCCGAATGAAGATGCTGAGTTTCAGCCTATACTGAGGGGTGACCTACTTCAAGTATCTCCTCTTGGGAACAGGAGACCAAGAGTATGACCAAAAGCCTGGTACACTGCAACACTCAATTATAACTTGAGTTCATCTAGTCATGAAGACAAGCCCTTAAGCACTTTGTTCCAATTTAAATCACGTTATATATAGAGTTTATCTGAAGCACTTCCACATTAAATTTAACCACAATAGGTCTTATCAGAAAGTTACACAAACCCAGGAAGCTCTATTTTTCAAAACCATACTTTATTTTTGAAGGCTAAGAGAAGTATTCAGAACTATATTTCTTAAGCAAAAAGATTCACATTTCCTTCTGCAGGGTCATTGGTATGAGAAAAAGCATTTGGGGATTTATTTTTTGCAACTGTTGTTGAGTTCCTCTACACCAATCCAGATTTATTTAAAAATGGTAACATCAGTTATGGCTTAAGATACAGAATTACAAAAGAGTAACACAAATGTTGAGACTCCAGTAGTGAACAGGTAACTATGGTCATCCTTCTACAGAAAGACAATGATTTAGCTAACAGACAAACAGAAGCAACAACTGTCTTTATTGGTAGACAAATCAATTGAAGATCATCAGCACAGACACTGCTTCAAGGATACCCATGCTACTAATCCACAAGCATTAGAAAAGTGTTCTGTCCGCGCCATTTTCTTCACCTTTTCCTTCATATCACAAGCCTCAAAAATACGTAAGTATGAAACAACAACAGTTTTTTAACAAAAAAGAAAAGAATGCAAGAAAAGATGGAAGACTACAGTATGCAGTGAAGGAAGAGTCATCACCTCTAAACAGACAAGCAGGACCTCGGCCAAGAAATTTTAATCAGTAACTACATAAGGACTCAAACCGACTCAGAACCCAGAGCTGCAATTTTGCTGGGTATTCTCCCCTTCACTGATTTCTAACTCTGCATTTACATGTTCTGGATGGCTTGCATTCAAGGGGGACAGAGGTAGTGATGGGAACAAGATTCCTTCCCTAAAGTTTCCAAATAGATGAAACCTGGTTAGCATGGCCCCAAGGAACGGGGAGTGCAACCAGCAGAGGACCTGCCAACTGGGAAAGGACAAGAGCACAAGCATAGACAGTAAGCTGCTCTCCCATACCCAGACTGATAAATAAAATGTTACGTAAAGGTGCTGGACAAGAATTGACCAAGTAACAAAATCTCTGTGGCCTCTGCAATATGTACTTCGTGCCAGGTTGTGCAAAGGATAGACTGCACCTTTGCTACACAGTTGTGGTGATCAAAATATGACATTATTTGCAGTACTGCCAGAAGTTCCAGTGTGTAACTAGCTAGCATGGTTATACTGATAGTTTTAACAGCTATATAAAGTCAGTCACCCACTTAAAAAAAACAACCAAACAACAAACAAACATAAGGACTTGTATTTGCAGACAATTCCTTTATCCAGTTAGTTCTTCAGACTTGTCCCACTTCTGCTATTTGTGACTAGGCCAACTTTTCTGTCCTAAGGTTATTAAGACAGACTTCAACTGTTAAAGTAACTTCCTTTTTGCTCACTAAGAGTAACTAAAGAAAAATCCAAAAAAACCACAACAGCAGGTTTTTATCTTACACTCCTGGAATACTACAGTTTCTTACAGGAGCGTTCATTCAGAAGAAACTGTCTGTAATACTTGTAACAAAAGGCTGCAACTCTTGGACATGGAGAGATGGTTGAAACTAGGTCATCTGAATATAATTTGAGTGCTATAACCCAATCATTGAATAAAATTAACGCTTGGGGATAGAGAGCAGTTCTCCTTAGAACACCCCATTTCTCCTCTTCAGAAGATCAGAGGTACAATGGTTTGTTTTATTGCAATACTGGTTAGCCAAATCCAATCCTTCCCATTCAGATATGATTTTAAGAACCAGAGGTTTTATGGTTTACCGCCAAATTTGGCAGACAATTTACTGATGAGATTCATGACCTTGGGATTGTTCTGGTACTTGGACATATTTGCTGGGTTCTGGACAACATCTTGGAATGCCGCCATGACTTCTGGATCCTGCAGGACAAAAAGCAAAAAAATAGGACATTTACAAAACAAGTCCACAAAAGTTAGTGGTTATGTGGTTCCAACACCAATCTTGTCTTGCTCAGCTTTTCACATGACAAGACTAGATTAGTTTTGGGCAAGAGATTGCTAAAGAGGACTCAATGATACTGTTTGTGCTCTTAATGCTGCATCAGTAAGCATGAGTCAATACTGAACTTTTTACAGTAATAGCAAAATGTATGGGAAAGGGGATAAAGGTTCTTTTTCCCCAAATCAGGAGCCATCAAACACAGCCACACCTACTGGATTATTTCTATTCAGATATCCTCAGATGCATTTTGAAGGAGGCAGGAGCTTTATGTGGGTGGTACATGTGACAGGATAACCCTCCTCTGAGCAATAGCTGCCACTCATCCCTTTCATCCTTTTTCCTTCTAGCAGCAGAAACTTTTTTCTGCTGGACTGTGAGCAGATGATGTGACAACGTTTGGCTTTAAAAAATGGACCTAATTCTCAGTTATTCCCCACCTCCTCTGAGAAATCACAATTGGAAGAGCACCTTATTATCTCTCACACTACTGTGTTGCAGTTGAGAAATACATTCACATATACATTGAAGTCAGTGGACAAAAAAAAAAGTCTTTTCTCCATCTAGTATGAGAAGCATTAATACTTTTTCCTGTACTTCTAGTATATTTTTGGCTTCAATTGAACTAGAATTTGTTTTATGCATTTTACATGTGAATGTTTGAACCATGGCCTGTAATAAATCTGTATACACTGATTTTACATCTCAGCCTGGAAAAACGTTTCCATTATAAGCAACTTCTGCAAAGATTCAAATTTTCTTTAATAAAGCTAAAGTGCAAGCAGTTTACTATGCCCAATACAAATCAGCTGCATCAGCTGTAATTTCAGCTGCTGTTCTTTCTTGCACATTTAAATAGTTTCACTTAAATCCTCCCTAGACTTCTAGTTCACTGCTACCACAGATGCATTCTTTGGAAACCATCAAAAACCAACTGGTGTTATCAGAGCTGTCTGTGCTACACCACCATCATCCCATATCTATTCTAACATCATTGTCAGACAAAAGCTGTTTAACAAGTCTGACCTAAAATTGCATTTGGTACTTGTGGACTCCACTGAAATCACCTATATGGTTCAGTCATGTTTTATACTTGTTGGGAACCAAAGTCAAGTCTTATCTTTTGTTAGAAGGATTTAAAAGTGTTTTGTCTCCCTCCCAAAAGGGAATCTGCAAAGTCTATGAAAAGTAGGATGCTGAAGTTCAGAAATTAGACACTAGATCTATTTTCTCCTCTTTACAGGATTCCTATGCAAAGAAAAGAAAGACGGCTTTCACAAGCTCAAACTTCCTTAATTTCTGGTTTCAAAATAGGGCATTAACTATATAGATCACGTCATGTTGTTAAATCTGTATTTTCACCTTTGTATTAATCTGGAACAAAAGGGTGAATAAGCACAGTCACTAGTTTGTGTCAAGAATTACCTAAATGATTGTTAAATATCCAATTTCATGCTATGTGCTTTATGGGCCTATAAATTCAAAGCAAGTAAATTATTCTGTACTTGTGCAACTTCCTGGAAGCCTTCAACCTTATACTGTGCTCATAAAAATGTTTAGCACATCCAAGGTTCTACACTGATCACCAACATTATCAGAATAAAGTTTAAGATTGAGGGTATCAACATTTCCATAGGGAAATATTTAGTACATAAGGAGGAATAGGAATCACTGTATAAATGGCATTAGTGAAATATTCAGTTTTCTAATGCTCCAGTCTTTATTTGCAGAAGGATGAAAACACTTAAGGAAAAAGTTATCACTATTCTTTTTTTCCATCTTACACATTTTGGTGGAATTCTGGGCCTAACATATGATTGCATGTCAAATAAGGAATCCATAGGTTCATCTTACACATCACTCCTTTGGAAAAGAACTTACATTTGACCCATGGCAGCTCTTCAAAACACAAATGCCATGCCCAGAAAAAGCAGTTGTACATGCAAGATAAGGAAGTACTACAGAAGTCTCCAGCCAGCCAAAACAGTAAAATGAGAAATACACACACAAAAATTTCAGCTAGTTATTCTGGAGACTAAAAAGCTTAGGGGCAAAGGAGCTAGAATAACATGCATTGGTAGTCATTGCAAAAGGTCACAAGTATTAAGAAGCTATGAAAAGAAACGCAACAGAAGTTTTGCCACTTTGAGTCTTTTGTGCGTAAGACTAATATCAGCCAACACTAAAAAAAAAGAAAAAAGGTAATATCCTGAAAATAAACCATCAGGTAATGAAACCAGAAATCTTCATCAAGAAACAAGTTCTAATGCTAGTTTGCAGAGATTCTCATCTTTATGCCAATAATGAGCAAAACCTTACGTAAAAACATCTATAGGCAACCATATCTGGCTCTTTGATTGCTGTTACAGATGACAAGCTGAAGCTGACAGCGTAATCGGTTTAATCGAGCTCATGTTCAGGCACACACAGTACGGTTTACTGAGATGTTAACAGACTCAGACATATTTCAGTGTTAGCTCATGGAGAATAGTCTCAAAGACGATGAGACAATAGTCACTAAGCCTAAAGAGACTGAGAAGGCCTTCACTCGCAGAATACTCCAGTTTCAGCAGTAACTCTTCACCATGAAAAGCCTCTACATACTGTCAGTTAAAACAGTATCTTAAGACTAGCCATTTGGGAGAGACTTCAATGATTCAGTATCTTCAGACTTCTTCGTAACACCTCAGGTAACCTAAGTAACAACTGCCAGTTACCATTATCCATCAAGACATTACATAGCTGCACTGAGCAGAAGCCAAGCAGTAGGAAAACTACTCTCTTTTTTAACACCAGAGCTTGCGCTACCAATTCAGAGAGGACCAGAACACAGTCAGTTGGACATTTTAAGAAAAGGCACCAGTGCAGACACAGGCAAAATGTTGAGTAAGTCTTATCTAGATGTAAAGTTTGTACAAAGAGGTCAGCAAGAGCCGCAAGGCTTTGCTGACAGGTTCTGCATGTTAAAGCCTGTCTGCGTTATCGGAAAACACTGTCAACACACATTCTTGTAACAGAGTCCTACACTATGTTGGGGTATATATACTCAGCATGCAATGGAGTCTTCTTAAAGGCATGTGGCAAGCGCTTAATACCTGGCTGCACCTCAAAGCACTGTTTTCAGTAACTCAAACTCCTGTATTACAGCATAAATTAGCTAGGTAATAAATACAACTGCAATTCATGAGCTTTTTTTGAATGGTTTGCATGCAAGTCAACATTGCTGACTGTGGCAGCCTAAGTAAGGTGCATTTCCAAACACCAGCAAACGTTAAGGGAACCCATGAACTTTTGCATGGAAAGCGATTCCTTTTTTTTGTGATTTCAGGGCATACCAAGTAAGGGCCCCTTATGATGCTTTTATTTAGATGGAGATCATAGCTGTTCAATGAGCTGAGAACAGCACGCAACTCTGATTTAACCACAGCAATCCACAGAAAAAGTAACAAGGCACTTTTATACTCAATCATACTAGTATGCAAAAGTAATTATATAAACTCAGACTTTTTCCTAGCCTACCTGCCCCTAAAACTGGTATTGTAAGATATATTCCATTTTATCTGCTGGAATACTTTCCTTTTGTAAAAGCAGTCATGATATTGAGCAATTAATTAATTGAGCAATTAGTCAAGTCCACTGGGGAAGTAAGCTTCCTGAACATGAACTTAGAAAATGCAGAACTATTCTGATACTACTTTGCTCTGGCAAAAATCAAACACTTAATGCCCTAAGAGTAAGGTAATTCTCATCTCAGTATTATTGTTATATAGTGCTGCAACAATATTAGCAATCACTTTTTGTTTGTGCATAATTATCTCACCACAATGTGTGTGCATTCAAAAAAGGAGCAAGTGAATTATACTGTGTGGTAAATAACCATTCAAGAGACTCAAAGGAGATGAGGAACTTACTTAGCACATACTTTTGCCTATCGTAGGCAAGTATGGGGTGGGGGAGCATCTTTAATTATGCTCCCATATTTGAAAAATAGTTAATGTTGATTCCAGACATTCTAGTGCCACACACACAAGGAGAGAATTTCACAACAGAAGCAAGCAAGCATTCCATTGCTGTCCAGAAGGTCACATCTTTCTTCCTTCCCTTAGGTGCTGTTCTTCCCTCACTCAGAATGTTTAGTTTAGATTTTACAAACACTCACCTGCACAGCCACAAGGACTTCAGGATCACTGAGAATCTCATTGAGACCTGGCATGCCTCCAGGCATAGCCCCAGGAAATCCACCTGAAAACCCAAGACAATAAAAATGCATGAGGGAAAACATTTAATTGATTTATACTGGAGGCTCACTGAGAGAGACCAAGACTTATTTCCTTTGCCACACCTCTAGGCTACAGCTGGTCCACTGAATGGAAAGGAGGGTCTTCACCTTCTCTTTCTGTGAAGACCTAAGTCTTATTTCATCCATGCTTTTAATCCAATTGGATAGAAGACTTGTGGTGAGCGTCAGGTTCCAGCACCTTGTACACAAATGCAGTTATGTCTCAAACCCAGAACATGAGGTGTTTGAATGCCTGAGGTAAACAATTCAGGCCAAAAGCAGATCAGTATTACTGCGTCCCAGGCACAGTCCACGTTTTGTGGGAAATTTGTTTGCAAAAATTGTACCACTGAATTTAAAAAAAGAAATAAATCCCTGAAGCAAAATGCTCCAGGTTTTGTTTTTGAATCCTTAATCAGCAGCTACTCCAGCTGTGCTGTGCAGGGTAGATATGGTCTCTACTTGGCTCCCCAGACAAGCTGATACAGTTGGAGCATGCACACAGCCTACCTCAACTACACTCAACCTATCTGAATCTTCAAGAGCTTTAGTACATACTCTTGTTTCTCCCTAATTTACTGTACCCAAAAATAACACGGAAAACTCAATTTTCGTGGAACTATTCAAGGACAGATTTTCTATAAGGTAAAATGCACTAATCTCTTTGAGAAACTATTCTGTTCAACATTACCTTGTAACTAGCACATATTTCCCTAATATTCAATCCAAATTTTCAACTGTAGAACTATTGTTCTTAAGCAGAATGGGTCAAAGGCAACCTGGGTAATTTAAAAAACATTTTAATACTAGTCTTTCAGCACATATTATTAAGCAAATACTGCACCTTTGTTTTCTCAATCCTAAATCCTTTCGTTCCATTATCCATCATTACTGATTTCAGTTTTCCTCTCTGCTTGCTAGCCAGCATCAATTCTCCTTAAGAAAAAGAACCTCATCACTCTTCCACTAGTGCTCAAATTGATATTTATAGCCAAATTGCAAAGTTTATAATTTTTTTTTCCTCTGTCTTGAGAGCAAATGCTATAAAAACTGTGGTCATAATACTCCACATGGAAACAACAGTCACCTCCACCTCAAGTATTGGTGCTTAAAAATTAAATACCTGGGAAGCCACCTGGGAAACCACCAAACTGAGCTCCTCCTGCCTGTCGTCTTGCTTCTTCCTCCTGCAGATGAAAACACATCATTCCTCACAAAGCAATGGAGCTGCAGCCTGTTTTCTACTGCTCAATTGGTTTTAGGAGGAAAAAAAATAGCTGAGACTGTTTCGGGCAGGCACTCTATAGCAATAAACAAAACACTTCACTATGTACAAAACCAGTGACAATACATAGTGATGTCTACTCTTACTTTAGGATGTTTTTGCAGGTAAGTTACGCAGAGTATGTTTTTGCTGAATATGAAGTGTATGATTTGTTTTAGCTTCTCAACGTACATTTTTAGAACTAACTCCCGCCCCCAAGATATAAAATATATCAGTAAAATATGAAGAAAAAGCAACCAAACTGTGTCAGGAAGTGAGGAAGAGAAGCAAAGTATTATCCTGAATTTAAAACCTCCCACTTCAGGAGACACAAGTACTTCAAGTTAAAACTACTCTGGTACAGCCAAACAATAACTGACTTGAAGTACAGGATTAGTAGATTCCAGAGCCCGTTTTTGTCATAAGCAATAAAAGCAGATGCAGTACAATGCCCTCTTCTCCAGATTTCATTATTGGTCAAGTAACCAAGAGAGAAACCGACTGTCTAAAAACTAATTTTAAGACTTAAAATAAAAGTAATCCTTCTCTAAAATTCATTGTAAAATAAATATGACACCCTCCAAATTCATAAGAAGTATTCACCCTTTGTGCTCTCTCATGCTCCTCTCGTGCCTAAAAAACCATTCTTTCCTTTATTTCCTTCTCTTCACGCTTCCGCTCATATTTTCGGCGATGTTCTGCAATTTTCTGAGCCTGTTACAATTGAATACCAAGATTTCATAGACATCTCCAGCATATTACACAATGTATTTCAATACAAAATACATGTAAGCATAACCATCTGCTTTTGCTGGTTCTAGAGAGCAAGATGTGACTTCCCATCCTAAAAGCCCCTTTGTTTCATGAGCTCTCTGCTACTTGCTCACTATGGCCATCAGCCCCATGTTTCTTCTTACAAGAGGGCAGCTGTGCAGTCTCTACCTCCTCCCAGTCTTGCCACTTAAAAAAGTGCAATGCAACGCCTGCAATCTGTGGTCTGTCAACCACCTTAACGGAATATGCAAAACAGATAAAAGAGAAAGCCTGCCATCAACAGTCTTACTTTTTTTTAACTCAAAAGTTCTTCTTTAGAAGAATGCTGGGGTCAATTACTTGACAAAAGCTGAAAACCAGTCTTGCAGAGATTATGCTGCCCTCATGGGGTAGACAAATGAAAGTACAAATCACAGCAAAGAATGCTTCCTTTGTAATATGTGGTTAGAATGAAACTTTGATCAATACAGAAACATTCTGGAGAAAAAAAATCCATTATCACAGTGTTCTCTTGCTCTTCTGAATGTTTCAGCCTAGATTCTAACATGTCTGGTGAACTTCAACTACTTCAGGTTCTTAAGATTTTTTAAAAAGGAACATATTTCATAGTTCAGCTATATGCCCAGTCCCAGAGACTCAATTTCTCAACACATAGCCATAAACAGCTGTGATTGAGTTTATAAATACTCCTGTCTTCAGTTTGACGTGTCAGACAACACAGGAACACATTCCCACAAGACAATGCATATTCAAAGAATCTGAAGGCAGCAATGTCACTCAAAGAAATAAGAAGGGAATCTCCATTATGCCTCCCCACTTACTCTTGGTTGCACCTCCTTCAGCATGGCACTCGCATCTTCATCATAATCCAGTTTACAAGCTAACGCAAGATCATGAGCAGCCTCCTCCCAGTGACCTAGGAGTCTGCAATTCAGAAGACACCAACATTCAGAAGGAAAAAGCAAACTAACTCCTATAGTTCTTCAAAATATTTACAACCATGCGACACTCAGTATTTTTACCTGCAGCTATATGGACTTACAGTTTAAAAATCATGGTGTTTTCTGTAACCTGCACGCTATGATGCCATTAGAGGATACTTGCTTGTGTCATACCCTTACAATAGTAACATTTGCTTCAAATAAAAAGTAAGGAAAAATCACTCTATCAGCTACTGTCATGGTTTGCTACAAACAAGAAGGGTCTAACAGGGAGAAGATACCCTATCTAAACATGTGAAGTACACTTATAAAAATACTCTGCACCACTAGGCACGTGTGCAGTGTAAAACTACACATTCAGTGTCCCATACAAGTCTCCACCACTACTACCTCAAGCTTAAGTTGACCCTCTTTACTCAGTGCTCAAACATCCTAGGCTAACTGGATGCACCATGTCTTAGCTGAAGAGGTCTTACAAGCTACTGTGCACACTTTCTAACTATTCATTTATACAAACTCTTGATAATCAAAAAATTAAGCAAATTATGGTCTTTCTAAAGGGTGAAAGCACTTCTGCTTACATGCAGAGGTGTTAATCCAAACCATGCTCCAGGCTTCTCACTCTTAGGCGCCATGCCGTTTATTAAAACTGTTTTCATTAACAAACTATTGTCTGAACACAGTTTAAAATGCCCCCCCCCGTCTTTTTTTTTTTAAAGTTTTATTAGCATTTACTCCTTCGACTTCTATAGAGACCCTAAGAAGTATCACCTGATTTTTTTATCTATAGTTGGGAAGAATGCACATTGGCCTAATGTCATTTTAAATCATTACACTGTTTGATTAATACCTCTCTTGAGTTGCAACAAATGGTTCCCTTAATAACTAGGCAGTTTAGTTTACTATTTGAAAGAGCTCTACGATCTAATGGAATAAGAGCAGCAGAGAAATGTTTAAGGTTAGTAAATAAAAATTTGAACTAAGTGAAAACAAAAGACGGCCAAAGAAATAAATCCCACAGTCCTAGAATTCATAATCTTTAGCAAATGATTACTCAAAGCACCAATAAACTATTAGAAGGTATGTTTAAGAGATAAAAAGACAGTGCCAGGACTATTTATAAATTGTCATCAATAAATCACCACCATTCTTTCTTTTCTGTAAGCCACACATTCAGCACAATGGTTTCCTGGCTCATGGCTACTGCTCTCAGGTACAAGACAGACAGTTCACAGACACAAAGAAGGAGAGAACGCATAAACAAAACTGTCCCCCCCAGTAAGAAGAGTATCAACTACAGGTGCAGTTCATTACCTATGTGCTTTCCCCCTCCATTTGTAGGTCTGTGCCGAGTCAGGATTAATCTTGATGGCCCTGTCACAATCTCTAATGGCAGCATTTGGCTTCTGTAGTTTCACAAAAACACTGTGGGAACACGAACATTTATGGTACATATTGAAATACCAAGTTACTAACTTAAGCTGGAAATAATTTTGGATGACTAACAGACAACCTAGTGAGATAATACATTTGAAGAGCTGAGCTCAAAAAGATTTCATAGCGATAATGAAATCACTGAAATTTGTACAGATGAATCATTGGCAAGAAGCGAAATCATTCATTGTTCAAACTCAAGCCTTGCCAGCAAGAATGACTTTAGTGCACAAGGAAAGGATACATAACAGCAAGGGGCAGTTCAATTCCTTGGCATTCAGAGTCTACAGCTAATGGCAACTTGTAACAAAAATGAACAAAACAATACTATGCATGCCATATTACATAGTCTTTAAAACAGTAAGACAAAGCATGAATTATCATACAGGCTACAAGGATTGATGGCTACAAACATCAGGAACTACAGAAGGAGATAGGAGAGGAGTCATCAAAATTAAAGAGTCAAAACAAAACACAACCCAGGAAGTAGCCCCAATTCCTTATCAGTTAAGTGCAAATTTTACAATACACAAGCATATCAGAATCACTAGCAGAGCAGTCCTTTAGGAGGTTCAGGCATTTCACATTAAAAAAAATCTCTGGAGGAAACACTAAAAAGTATTCCTGAATTGACACAAGTAACATTCGATACTCCAAGTTAACACTTCTGCCATTTTACATCTACTTGAAAACAATTTATCAACAGAGTGCCTGTGAGTAACTTCACGATTAAGGCTTGATTAAGCAAGCACAAAGTCACACCTTCTCTTCTAGAAACAAATGGCTGGACAATGAGTCAGGAAACCGTCTCAAAGCTACCAATGAGAGATGTTCCAGTGCTGCTGGCTGCACAAACCCTATCGTCTTCCAAGCACACAACCCCTGCAGAACCAAAACCACCAGAGGTGGATTACTCACAGCACTTGATCAGCACTGCTGTTACACTGCAGGTTTTATAACATCCTAATATACTGTTTGCTTATTTATACAATAGACAGAACCGAGCTAACTTCTGAACTTCTCCCAACATTTAATTTTTCATTGCTTATCCCAGTCCTAAGAAGATATGGCACTATGAGAGGTTTTAAAACTATTACTATGATGGCAACAACAACAGTAGTATATTACAGTACAGAAGTAGTATTACATGGTAAAACTTTGATATGGAAAGGAAAAAACAGCAGAGCACATACCAGTGACGATGTACTAGAATGGAACAGTTAGAAGATACTAATCACAGGAAAGTCATCAAAAGATGAACATTTCTTTGAACTATACCTTGCTATGGAAAAGATCCACCAAGCTCTCAAATTATCCATGGTTAGTGGGTTGTTTTTTTTAATTAAAAACCCAAAACAAAACTGTAGGAACTTCTACTTCTGCAACCCATACTTGCCTTCACTGAGAATCAGGAAGTTAAATGCGTTTGCGCACTATGAAGTTAGGGCTATCACACATCAAATCCAACAATGTCCCCAATGCAGTCTGGTAGATGTAATTAGCAGTAAGGTGGGTATTGAACAGGTTAAGAAATTTGTGCATCCTGTTTGAAAGTAGACTTGTTTTTGTTCAACAGTCCTACTTCACAGTGAACAAATTCATTTGGCAGGTACAACTGGGAGAGAATTCACATGATCCACAATTCACTTTGTATCTAAGCAGGACATTATTTCAATCATCAACTTAATACCAGAATAAACTTCAGGTTTTACAGATGTTTGTTATCCAGCATTATTCTAACTCAACATACCAAAACCCCTATTACCACAACACATTTTGTAACATCATTCTGTTACTTACTTTATTATCAAAATTCTTTATATGGCTGCCTCAGCACATCTGGTTAATCACATACAAGAGGAAATGCATGAAGTGTACTTTTCTCTTTC
>NW_010203379.1:18042-25656 GCF_000695765.1 Mesitornis unicolor
CTTTACACAGATGTTCAAGTTGCCTTTGTACTTAAGTTCTTTAAAGAAAATAACAAAAACCACTATTTTATAATGACCCACCTCGCTCTTTTGGCATACAAGATGGCCAAACAAGGATTCAGCTTGATAGCATCTGTGAACAGGTCAACAGCCTTCTGAAGTTCACCTAAATATGAGTACCAGTAAAGTTTCAATCATTACACAATGAAAGTACATCCAAACTGGCCAACCTGCCTTTACAGGGTGTTACATCCTTAGGCACTTGTTGAATGGAACATTATCAACAAAAGAAAATAAATTTCTCCCTCTTGCTATGTTACTGAAGTATAAACTCCAGAATTAATGCTGGAAGGGAGGAGATACTTTTCCCAGTTAAATTTGTACATTTAACTTTGTATGCAATCAAAGAGGAAGTCACCTCTTTATTACACAGCTTTTCACTGCATTAAGACAAACCACCGGAGACGCTAATCATTGTATGCAGGGAAGCACCATCACAATCAATTTGTAATTAAGATGCTGCAGTACCTCATTTTCCCCCGCCCTGACCAAAAACTATAGCTACATTTGGAACAGAGTACTTAAAGAAGCTTTTATGTTCTAGATAGTTTTCAGTATCCAACAGGAAGTGGGTTTTCTCCTCCTTGAAAGCATTCAAAATGGTCCAAGATATTTACTACCTTTTTTTTTTTAATCTAATGTCCTTGAATACAGACAAAAAAACAACTTATCACCTTCACTTAGAGCATTTATTGCTTCAATCTTCTTCTCATTAGCTTGATCCATCATCTCTTCAGTTACCTGAGAAAATAAAGAAAATGAAAACCACACACAAAACCCAAAAGCTGTAGAGTCCAGCCCAGAATTACCATACTAAGACAGCGCCACAGAAGGGATTTCCAGTTTTCCGATTCCAGAATCTTGTTTTTAATTTGCATTGAAATCATGGCTAAAAGAAACCCACAACTGCTTTCAGCTTGGAGAGATTAGCCACCATTATTTTTAGCTCGAAAACACTCAGAAGTTAAGTTTAATAATCGCATATTTCTACATATCTAGTTTTCATGGGTGGTTTGATAAGTATTTTTGCTGTTTTCTGACCCGATTTTCCTCACTGAACTTTCTGATGGACTCTAACTTTGAATAAGAAAAGATTCTGGTTTTAAGCCAGTAAGTTTTCTGTTTAGGAGGAAAAGAGCCAAAGCAACAGCTAGCTACCTAGCTAATATACTACTCATCCTGCCTCAGCTGCTATCCTTGACTAAACTCAAAACCTCTCCCTATCTTTTCCACTGCTACAGACATTGAAAATACTGTTCTTACCTCCACATTTTCATCTCCCATTTCTTGAGGGTCATCATTGTCTGGTTCAATCACTCCCTCATTGTCAATTTCTGAGGGGAAAACAAAAATCAAGGTTAAGTCCCATCTGCAAACAGAGAGGATTTTCAGAATCACATTCAGAATGGTGAAATGTGATAAAGTAATCTGTTTTCCACACCTAAGTCACTCTCTTCACTTTCTGGTTCAGGTGATTTAACTGGCTCCTCTGGCTGTTCTTCTGCTTTGCCCTGAAAGAGAATGTACTTGTAAGCATAATTATTTCTGACTGATATTCTGTTCCCACTGTAATAAATAACAATGCATCACAAAATCCAAATTAATCTTCAAAGCATCAGATTGCCCTACAGCTAAACGGTTTTATTTTTAAGATACAGATCTCCCTTTTCCTCCTCTCAGATTAAATCTCTCACAAATCCAATTCAGAGCCCAAACTCTGACTCATGAGCTTCTATTATTCGTGAAGTCTCTCCTCAAATTGTGTAATTCAATAATCAAACCCAAATAATCCAGATAATACCCAACTCAGAACTAGTTTTGCAATGAGTACCCATCAACTCTTCCATCTTCCTGCCTTCCCTCATGCATTCTTTGGATCAAAAATTCTCTCGATCTAATGCTATTTAGCTAAGGTCCTTTAGCAGTGAACAGTAAGCTGGTATCAATGATCAAAATATGGTTTCCATTTGCCAAGGTCAGAGATCTTTGCCACTTAAACATACTTAGAATGTTTTTTTCAAATGTCTTCCTATCAACTTCTAACTGCATTACTAATTTCCTCTGAATCCCATAATTTGGCACATCCTGCTATATCACAGACATAAGCTGCTTGTCTTCACATTCAGTGTCACGAACTATGCTCACTACATATACACAATCTTTCCATACAGTTTTAACTAGCCCGTAACTCCAGCATCCACTGTCTCGTTAAATAAAATAAAATAAAAAAAAAGAATTAAAGCTTGGGAGAATCCTGCTATAAATCTCTACAAGCCAAGTTTATTTGCTTATTTAAGCCAAACCCTTAACATAAATGAATAAAAACCAATGAAAAACTCTTCCATAGTGCTGCCTTAAAAAGTTGATAGCTCAACTGTTCATTACCTATCATACTCACTAATATTTCTTCTCATGCAATGACTACAATTTAATCCACTAACAACTACAGAAGAGGTGTATAAACAGCAAGAACATAAAAAAGAAATCAAGGCTTTGTTGGGCATTTGCATTGCACAGAACATCAGGCATTCAGGACTGGGGAAATGGAGCATGATAACACTTGAAACAAACTAGGAAGCCATCTGTAAAAAGTCATCTACAACATGCAATGGGCAGGCTTCAGACTGAACTCTCCCAATCACTCACCCTAGCGTATTCACCTACCCTATGTCAGTGAAAATTGACAGCAATTTTTTCCCTCCTCCTCCTCAGACATTTTTGCAGAGTCCAAATGTTAGCTTTCAATGATAAATTCTTCATATCTCACCTTACTTGTCTCTTCTGTGGAGGCATTGGCTGGAGCAGGCGGTATTGTGCCTCCCATACTTTTCAGCAAAACAGAGAAAAAACAAAATAAGATGATTATCAAGACAGTGACATGTGTTTTATTGATTCAAATTCTGCTGACAATCTCAGCTTTTTGTTGTGAGACAAAACACGATGAACCAATTCACTGTAAAACCAGCAAGTAAAAAGCACACATTCACCATGCTTTTCTCAGTGTAACATAATGCACGCTGCGTCTGCTGGCTCTTTCACCTCGAACCCCACTGGCACTTGCACATCACACACCACCCACCTTTTCTCACAAAAAAAAAAAGCTGCCTCCTTGTCTGAAATGGATTTTCTCCTTAAAACATAACTTATGTTTTAAGTCAAAACTAAATATTATTATACTTAATATAGATATTACTAAAATTGGAATTATTTTTGGAACAGAAGTCAAAGAAGAGAACAATGCTTATGCAATTAAAAAAATCACTGCCTAGCAAAAAAAAAAATCATTTGTCTTACGTATTGCAATATTCACATCTTTCCTCAGTTACAAGCTAAGGAGCATTCTCTGTACAGACAGCACCCTTTCAATATAGAATAAACTTCTCTATCATACTGACTTTGTTTAACAGCCACAAATAAGCATAGGCTGAATTCCCCAGCTGTTTCATGTAATATCTGATCATACCTACTAGTAGGTTGCCACAAGGACCACCATTCCCTTCTCCTGATCATTGTGATTTGCTCTGGCCACACACGCTCCAAAGGGAAAAAAAACCCATTTCTATCAACACAACAGGCTTGACCAACTCCTTGGGACCCCACACAACCAGACAGATGTGATGCAGGGGAGAAGAGAAGAAAGCGGGCAAACAGGCAGGAGAAACTGGAAGGGTGCAGGATTATTTGCTTTCAGGAATTAGTGCAACATAAAACTCTATCCTAAGGATGAGATCCTACAGGTTCTTGAGTCAGGCTGCTGCTGTCCCACTCTCCCCTCTTTCCTCCCTCTTGCCACCAGCACTATCTCAGCCAGGCCTCAAACTGGCTGAAAACAAACCTGGATGAACCAGACAGGACAGGGATGAATTCGAGAGAGAGGGCAGGAGAGGGAAGAGGAAGCAGCAGGACTGATAGGTTCTTGCACCAGGCCCTGCAGCAAAAAGCAAGCAAAAAGCAAGCAAACAGCAGTACACTGCCTCTAGTTTACAAGGATAAAATATCAAGAAAAAAAAATACCCCAGCTTACAACAGAAAAAAAGAGGCATCTTCTGAAGCTATTGCAAAAATCTAGATGTCCCTGGAATGTTGACAATGGTTAATCTATGTTATACTGCAAAGACCAAACAACTGAAGTCTGATTAATCGTTCTAGAGCTGGGCAAAAAAACCCACAGAACACGTAGTAACCGTTCCTCCAAAATGTTTACTCTCGTAAGCTGACAATAGGGCATACAATTCTCTACCAGTCTGTAAAACTCGGAGTTTTCTCTAGGACTATAGGGACTCTCTGGGGGAGCCTTGGAACTTCTTCTGCACAAAGGAAACTACAAATTCTGAAGCATTTTAGTAGTGCTAGTAGCTAATATCCAGGGTAACACAATGCTCACAAGTTCAGATCCAGCTAAGGCTTGTTAGCAACACTTTTTCTCTTTCTTTCCTTTAAGACAGTAAGACTTTTTCAAAGCCTGGCTTATTGGAAAAATATCAAGAGCCATCTAACTCAAAAAGGTCAATATCATTCCCAGCTTCCAATCAGGTATTTAAGAACAGCTCAAGCTAAATAAACCTGCAGGATTCAAATTGTAGAGCAACTCCAAATTATCAGTCTCAAGATCAGCTGGCTTTAAGTCTGACACCTTGAATCATCTCATGGCTGAAACAATTTAAGTCTCCTCTGCCCTCTTCACAACTCCCCCTAAAACTATCCTGTAAGGTATATGTAACTAATATATACATACACATTTTTAAAATACAGTATTTCATGAACTGCCAATGCTGAAGTTTCACTCCTAGTCTTTGAAAATGTTTTTACTATCCAGTTATCCCCTACTGAATCTAATGTTACAATCCCAGAACAACTAAAAACCAAGTTACTCTAAAATAAATAATTAAACTGTATTTGGTTACAATTATGAAATGCACAGCAAGGATGTACACAAAGTTTGCAACGTATTTAACCTCAATCGTGTACAGATATGAGACACTCTTGTAGGAAAAGGCAGGTACTGAGCTGTATAAATAGCGCACACAACCAACCAAATAAGTGTTAAATTAAACCTTTGTGCTAAAACAGAGTTGTGCAATTCCAGTAATAACTCTTGGGACCTGTCAGGACTCCACTGCAACCACAACTCCAGACTTCCACTCACCACGGTGATGGGAAGTGCTGCTTTTACGCTTGTTGGAATAACTGCAACTGTTGTTTCTGCATCGACTTTCCTCACTGACACAAAAAATAACTTTGGAGAGAAACTGGATTACCAAGAATTCAAAAGGGTCAAAACAAGAAGAAACAGGCCAAAAGCCCTCTTCATCAATCAGGGATTCTGTGCTTTACTTTTAAGGACTGCTATTGTTTCTTCGCTCAGTTGCACGTTTTTGAAACTTGCTCCATTTCATGACTCATTTCATTAAAATTTGTGCCAAAATATTTGTAATTTTATGCAATTATGAAAAAGCAGGCATGACTAAAAGGGATGTCAACACACTTCCCAAACACAATCACACACTTTCTATACAGAGAGCATCTATACAGAAATTAAATACAACAGCTAGACAGAATAAAGGCGAGAAGATAACAAGTGCAAGAAAACTGGTAAGACTCAAGGTTTCTGATGCAATATGAACACCTAGTCAGAAACAAAGCATCCCATTCAGGCTTTATGAGCAAGTAGCATCATTTAAGCCAGAATCATCAGCTTTAAGAAAAAAAAACAATGATCAAAACTTTAGTTCAAAAATTTAATGACTGATTTCAGTATCATTTATTATTCTATAATCACTCACAACATTACCTTGGTGACTAAATCTGTGTATTTTAGATTAATACAGGTAAGCCTGACAGAGATATCACACTCTGTGGAGTTTATTTCAACCTGAAGCCAGGCCATGCTAAGTTTCCAGTAGTTCCCAAAGAGAGCGAAGACCCTATGAACACAATTAATAGTCCTACTGCAAACAACACAATTATGGAAGGGCAGAGGGGAACCCACCAGACTTCCAGACAGTTTCATGTGAAAAGTAATTTGGCTACCACTCCAAATATTCAAGTGTAGAACTTATGCAAATATTTAGCCAAAATGTGTGAAGAAAATGAGGAAACTTAAGAGAGCTGCAGAAGGTTCTACTTTGAAATTTTTTTTAAACTTCAAAGACAAAGATATCCTGTGAAAATTTTACACAGATAAAACATTCAACACCTAATTCTTATACTTAAAGTACACTTCTACCAACCAAATAAAAATTCTAGAAATTTATCTGGAAGTTGGAGCTCTTCCCACTAACATGGAGAAAGTTACAAATCAAACTAACACCTTTCCATTCCCTAACACTTTCTTTGGCCAAAAAAAGCCAGTATTCTTGCTCTCCCTTCCAAAATACTCTGTTCACACCCTCAGAATTACTGAAGTAATGCAAGTAACCTCGGGTGAGACACTGAAGTCTTTAACGCATTAGCAAAAGAAACTAAAGACCTGCAGAAGAATAAAAAAAAGACATGCATCTGCTTCCTAGGAATACGTGCAGCTACTGCCAGTACTGCAAAACCAAGTAAAGTTAAATAGGAGTGGTTTGACAACCATACTAATTTTCAGATGTAAAAAACATCTGCGTAAAAAGCCCCAGATAAACAGTTCATTGTAGCCATTTTCATTATGTGATGTACTGTGAAATGTCTGTACTTATATGTAAGTGCACACAAAGCTCCACTAGTTTTTTCAACTAATTACAAGCACTGTACAGCAGAGAGCACAATTAAAGTATTTTCAGATTAAAATTTAAAGCAAATTTTCTAAAACAAATCCCAGTTTGTCACTCAACAGAATCTTTTCACTTCCCCTTTTCACAAAATATCGATCTGGAAAGACCTTTCTCACTTCTCAGAGTTTTTTTTAGAGTAGCTATGAAAGCCAAGCAGAGGTACCTCAACCAAATGCAGGGGTCCTGGGGGTTCTCTGCCAGCAGCAAAGGATCTCAACCCTTCCAAACCTGGTGTTTCTGGGCGCTCAGGGAGGAACCCAAGAGTGGTTTTATATCGAGAAGCATCTGCTGTGACAGGCCCCACACACAGAGGAGTACGTGCAGCATCAACAGCACGCACTATGCACACACTGGAAGTGCCTCACAGGGGAGCACGACTTCAGCTACTCCATACATCAAACTTCAAAGGGCAAAGCCCATTTTGGCCAGGAACTCTCCCACGTGTTAAACTCTCAGGTTATTTCACACGCTTTTGGGTACCAGGATGTAAATCAGCACCAACCGCCTCCCTGCAAACGCGGCTCCTTTCGAGACAGGCTACCCATGCAACTCTGCTGCATAAGGCGAGCGTTACCTCGGGTAAGTATTGCTCTGGGAGCTTTCCAGCCTAGAAAGCTGAGCCACTGAGCTGGCCGGGGGGCAGGCTTTTACAACGGGAATAGCCAGGGCTTTTTTTTTTAAAAAAAACAAAACAAAACAAACCACAAAAAAAACCCCAAACAAAAAAACCCCAAGGCTTTATAACGCTCGAGTTGTAACCACGCAGAGCGGGAAGGGAAAGGAGAGGAAAGGAAGAGGG
>NW_010203380.1:0-278 GCF_000695765.1 Mesitornis unicolor
ATGGGGTCAGTGTCTATGGGTGCTGGCTATGGGGCTGATGATGGGGTTGATGGTGGCCAGGGGGTGCTGCAGTTTTTGGGGTCATGGTGGTGGGGCGCTGGCTTTGGGACACTGGCTATGGGGGTGCTGGCCATGTGGGGGCGCTATGGGGTCACTGTTTTGGGATGCTGCAGTCTATGGGGTCACTGTTTCAGGGTGCTGCAGTCTATGGGGTGCTGCTGTGTTGGGGTCACTGTCTATGGGGTGATGCTGTTTTGGGGTCACTGTCTATGGGGTGC
>NW_010203381.1:0-1916 GCF_000695765.1 Mesitornis unicolor
GGTCCTTCCCAGAGGGGAGATAAGGGTTTTTTTGTTTGTTTGTTTTTCATGTTTTTATTAGAACTTTATCTCCCGGCTGTAACTGATGAATTGCAAATCTTAATGGGGTGTTTGAGCCATCATACCAATCTCCCTTAGCTCTTTTAATCTTTTTCCAATGTTTATTATATTGTTGAATGTTATAATTTTCAACTATATTGTTCCCCAAAGGCATCCTTTGGGAGTAAGGCATGCCATATAATATTTCATATGGTGATAATCCAGTCTCACTGTGTATCTATCCACCCAAACTGTACTGATTATAAAATCAATTCATATAATGATGCGGCTTCTGCTGTTGGATCTGGTCATTATCAGTTCGAATCCTGCAGACTAATCTCGTGCTTTTTCAGATTACAGAGACCAATTTAAAACTGTTACATGGACAATTAATTTGATGCAACCAAACTCTCAACAGACTTTCATCTGAATTGCTGGCATGGTGCTAAAGCACTGATAGAAATAAAATCCCCTTTGCTTCTGTCTGCTGTGTGGAAATTTGCATTTTATTTTTCTCATGCCTGCATTGATTTATTTGAGAATATGGTGTCATACCCTTTGGAGAAGGCAGGAAGACACAGTCTTGGTGACTCCTGATAATCTCTTTCACAGAATTACGTATACACTATTTTACTCTAAGGGTGAAATCACTGTTAGTACTCAGTTGGTTAAATGGGTATCCCACTTATTTAGTCAGGTCTATACAAAATGTGTGTATATCTTCAGCAGAGTAAAGAGATGACGAGAAGAGTCAGTGCTTGAATTCATTTTTGGAATGTCAATAACTGCTAAGATGTATTAGCCTACAACTCCCTGGTGTTCAATAAATCATGGTAGGGAGACAAGTTTTTCATGTTCACAAGGAAGGTGGCAGGAGAAAGTGTCAACTATCTATTTTTAAAAGGTCAAAAGTCTCTAATACTTTTAAGAAAAATAGCTTTTCTTTTGTAACCGGTTTAAAACAATGTAGTAGCATTTTTATGTCACTTTAGAGGGAAGTTTTCAAAAGGGGATTTCAGACTGACTTGTTTCTGATCAGAGTGAAAGAGATAAGAGCTCCTCCATCTGACACGGAGACAGAGGTAGCCAAGTGTTTAATTTTTCATTTCAGACACACTGCAGGATGTTCCCACAGGTACTTACCCAGTGGATGCTGGGCAGAATTGCCTCTGTGACACCACACTACCTCTAATTTCTTCTTAAGCTTGATTGTGTCATCAGTGAAACCACTGAGTAAAACTGACCTGACAAATTGCTCTAAAGAGTATTTCTATTTTAAAAAAGGGGAGAAAAGACAAATACTGTTGGCCTTTATTTTTCTTCCCTTTTCCCTTAAATCAGTGCAAAGCCACTGATTTGTTGCAGTGCAGAGAGCTCAGTGAAGCCACCTCCTCTGGGGATCAGTACCTGATACCTCCAGTATCACTGCTAATTACAGGTACCTAAAGAGTGAAAAAAAATTGACCACAGGAATCCACAAGATAATTATGCCGCAAAAAGCTGCCTCAAAGGCCGAGGATAAGAGGCCAAAAGGCCCTGTTATAATGTAACATATAACAGATCAAGCGTGTAGCCCATGTACATACCTGCTCTAAGAGAATTTAGAGAGAGCTGCGAGAGTTTGCAAGAAGTGGATCACACCCAGCACTGCAGAGAAGGACAGTGTGGCTGGAGAGGGGGTAAATCCCCATTCACACCATGTGCCATTTCTGTGGGCAAGGTGCATGCATCAAGCAAATGCCCAAGAAACCTTGACACTCAAGGCAGCCTCCTCTGCTAGTCTGCCACAGGGAGATGAAATACAGAAATCCATAAATCCCACATTTACTGTAGTCATCATACAGCCAAGCTCATAATGACTTGATGTCATTCCTCCT
>NW_010203381.1:1947-14877 GCF_000695765.1 Mesitornis unicolor
TTCATGCTCAAAAGCATACATGCCTGTGCACCAAGTAAGGGACTGATGCTGTGATCTGCCTCTAAGCTGGCCTTTTGCTATGTGTATGCTTTGCTCTTCTTTTGTCACAAGTTTCCACTTACTCAACTGTGTTAAACTACTATATCAGTATATACATACACATACACATTTGTTTTAAATAGGCACATTTCCTAGCAGGGAAAAAATGAGCCTGTCCCTGTCAGTGTGCACCGCTCTGATCCTGAAAGGAATTCTTATCATAAAAGACATATAAATGTACAGTCTTCTATTCTTTCATTATTTTGAAATGTGAGACCACTTGGTCACAAGACCATTAGTTTGTGAGTTTAATACAGTCTTGCTTTTACGGTAAGACTTTGATTAGTCTAAGAGACTTTAGAGGGCTACAAAGAAACTGCCATGAATTATAAATCCCTTGCTAATACAGTTGTTTAAAAGGCTGTTTCACTGTATCTTGATTTCTATGGGTCATGCTTTGAGTGCAGCTGGTTTGTAAAGGAATACTTCCAATGCTTCACGCTGGGCTCTGTCACAGGTGTCATGAAGATGTATCCCCAGCCCTGCCTAAGCGCAGCTTTGCAGGCAGGTTAAGCTAAGCTGAGACTGTCTTGCCACGAGGCAGCACCTTTCTCCTCCTCCTTTTTCATCTCTCCCTACTGTCACTGACTCTGGCTATTGCACATGGAAATGCTACACTGCAGTCAGCAGCTTATGAATAGGTAATAACAACTACAGTTTGCTACATCTGAGGTAAATTAGAGGAAATTCCTTAGTCATGTGATGTTGTCACACCTTGACGTCTTAAATTCGCTTTGAAGGAAAATAAAAAACAATTATCCTTCTTGCCTTTGTAAAACATTTTTACTGAATAGTCTCTCCTCTTATAGGTTGTGTTTGAGTAAACGATTTTTGCTTTTGAGGATCACTGCTGATTTCAACAAGGCTGTGTATGCAGTGGAAACTAAGCTTAGCAGACGCCTAAGCACTTTGCAACCACTGGGTGGTTTGAAGTTTTAGGTGTTTTTGAACAAGAAATTGCCCCTGTTTGTTTTGCATGCCATTTTTTCAAAGGCTTGCATGCAGCAGAAATGATGCTCAAATTGCCATCTGGATTTGCTGTGATAGCTAGCAGTAGAGCTAATACTATCATTCATTACAAACAAACAACATAATAACAGTCCCATCTTCTCTCATGATGACATGTAATAAGATATGCATTATGAGCAATCATCTGTTTGTGTGTATTTATACTGCAAGACAAATCACTTGCACAGATACTAGCCAGCAATCCCTTTTTTTCTGTTTGTAGCTGCTGCTGCAGGTATTTTTTGCTCTCCTCTACAGAGGATCTGAGTCTGCTGAGTAGGGTGTTTGATGTGAGCAGCAGTGGTATGCACTTTTAATGTCAGAGATACCTGAATCCAAGATACTGTTCTTTGGGTTTTCCAGGAGCAGGGTGTGAATTTTTTGCCAGGTAAGAATAAATTGTTCACACAAATTACCCAACCAAAACCCAGACTACTGCTGCCCATTGTTCACAGTGTGTGACTGATTTTCTAAACTGAATGTTTTTTTAATTTATCCTTCTTACCTGAAAGACAGCCCATAGCAAGTCACCCCAAAGGACAATAGCAGCAGTGCCCTTCTGCACTTTAGTGCTATAAACTGGGATTCATCTACAAAGAACGATGATGAGTAAGGTCATCACCAACTGGATTTCCTGGAGAGAGTGTAGCAGAAAATTCCCAATTCATTGCAGGGGACAGAGAGTCTTGTCCTTTTCCCTCACCTCCTGCAATCCCCTGAACACAGAGGATGAACCCCAGCACCAGATGGGTTACTGCCTTCTGCCATTGATGAGTTGTCCTTTTGTTCCCTTTACTTGTCTTAAGAGGCTCATAACTACAATGGCTGCAGTAGTTGTTTGCCTGAGCTGGAAGACAGCAAAAAATAATTTTAAATGAAAATGTTAAGAAAAAAAGTGACTGTCACTCTGTACCTGTGTATGGGAATATGAGAATGAAAGCCAAGTCATTCCCCAAATCTCTGAAACACTCCTCTCATATGAGTGTTATTTAATTATTTAAAAAACTTAATCTTGTAAAAACAGTTTAAAGATTCCTATCTTCCTACCCCTCTTTCACTTCTTCCTTAACCGTGCATTCTCCAAGCCTTTTAAAGTGTCAGGGCCTGCTCATGCCCTGCTTTAGTCAGATCTGTATCTTCCATTTGTCAAACCGAAACAAAGCCCATAACCCATCCCAGGCTTAGGAAGGCAAAACACTCTCCTGATGCAGAAACATTCAGTTTTAAGCATTCCATTAAAAGAGTTATATCATCCAAGATGTTCCAAATCTAGATAGCTGATTGGATCATAAAAAAAATATTACCCTCAAAACCCTATCTCTTGAGTGAGGTCACTATTGTATTGTGGTTTCTTAATAAACTTTTTTTGCCTGTATAACGCCAACAAATCTGCAACATTTTTCCCTGAGCTGTTTAGTGGCATGAAATCTTTTCTGGCTAAATGGAACTGTTGGTATTAAACGTTCTGTTTTTTCTGTGATTTTTTTTTTTAGACAACTAATTTTCAGACTGTGGGGAATGGGAAATAGACAGTTGACTGCACTAAAAGAGAACAAGCAAAACCAAACCAAATCTTAAAAGTCTGAGACACTTCCTTTGTTGTTAAATCTTCTAGACTGTAGTTAAGCAGTGAATTGTACTGTCATATATAAACAGCATAGGGGGTGATTGCTTCTACCATATAATGCTTTCTTTTTAAAGAAATCAGGGAGATAGTAAAAAGTTTTTGAACCATCCTTTGCAACAGCTGTGTACTGTGCATGATGTGAAGGAACCACAGTCTCAGTCGAAGCATGTTTTTTTCCTTGAACCTAAATAATAAAGAGAAACATGTCCACATGTGAGCTGATGGTTCAGCACTGCTAAACAAACCCAATTCTCATTGCACCCTACCGAGCACCTTTTGTCAGTCCTCAGGTACTTTTATTTTCATGTTCTCCAGTTGCTATATAACTCTGAGAGCAGAGGAGACCTCGGTCTCTTCTGTAAAAACCTTGAGGAAACAGGAGAGACAGCTTCTTATTAAAATAAAAAAAATATCAAAATCCTGAAGCGTTTTTAAAACAGAAAAGGTCAGATGAGCAACTTGCCTTCTTTTGCAAGGCTTTGTTTGAGTCAAATGGGCAAATTTGTCAGGTATGGTTCAGTTGTTAGTCAGAAGGAAGTGAAACACTTTTTATATTATCTGTAATAATTTTTGTGACTATTTTTGTGACTCCACACCTATCATGACGATCTATTGTTTTTACCTCAGCCCTGTTCAAATCTCTTCACAATTGATATAATATCAAAAGAACAAGATAACCAAGAACAAGTTCCAGTCAGTTTGCAACCTGACTATTTATCCAAGGTTTCATTTCAAGGATGTGCCATTAAAATCTTGCCATTAAGATCCAATAGACCATCACACTGTCACTGACTTATATTACAAATTTTACTTCCTACAGCTGACCTCAACCGTGGAAATGGCATTTTTTCACCATTTTAAAAAATGGCAGTGGGGCTTTACCTCAACTTTCCTGGTCACTGCCAGCATCAGGGACAATCAGGACAAGTTTCATGGCAGTAATTACCCCTTGATTCACCAGGGACTCTGAACTACACTACAGCCTGAGCCATCTCTTTGCCATCCCACAGAATAAGGGAGGAAAAAAATATGTATTCTGGATGAGCAGGAGATGTGTTCTAGTGTGTTGGTAACAGAAAACTGGCCATTTTTATTCTAAAGTTCTGTGGCTGGAAGTGGACATTAATTGTATACAGAAGAGATGAAATAGGATTTTCTCCAAGGTATGGAAGATTTCTTCACATCTGTGTTCTCCAGCTCCTGCTAATAAGGATGTGTCTGCTGGTGGCTAAATTTTAATCTTTGTGATTTACATCAGGCCAAAACAGCATCATGTCCCATTGCTGAAGTTGTGACATATTTCTGTGTCATTTTTTAGTTCTCTATTTCTGTTGCCCTTCACCCCCTTTTATACTCCAAGTTAAAAGCTTTCATTAAATCTCTATCAGTAATTAGTGATGTCAGAGATCCTATAGCCAATAGGCCCTATCTTCTAATACATGGGGAATGGTGACAGCTGGAGGTGCAGAACTGTCATTACAGATACAAACTTCAGCCTCAGATGTTTGTTCCTGACTTTTTGTTAGGCTTGGTGACAGCTCATCAGTGGTTTTGGGGTCTGTTTTCTTATCTGATATCCACCTTATTTTTAAAACTCATCAGTAATCTAGAAATAGGTTTCTTATGAATTTTGCACTTGTCCATTCTCTGTTTCACCATGGCTTGAAGTATCTTGACTTTTAAATTATTTTTCAGAGAGATATCACAGAATGATGCCTTGGAGGTCATAGAAGCAAATGTGTTTTACAACCTTCCCAAACTACATGAAATGTAAGTAATGAGCAATCTACATTCAAAGGAGACAATTATAAAGATTTATTATAGGCATGTATCAAAGGTTTTGCCGTTTGACTCAGATAAGCTCTGAAGAATTCTTAGTGACAAAGGAACATTTGAAACCTCCCCTTGTCTTTTCCATCTTCTTGTCTAACTGTCCCTTTCTTTCCCTGGTCAGCCTGAAACTTGTCCTCAAACCACTGCTAATATCTAAAGGTGGTGAGGTCTGCTGGTCTGTGGTAGGCTGCTATTTGAAATCACGAAGATCTTTTGCTGTCAAAAAGAAAATCTCAGTGAAGAGTACCACTACATCATGGGGCAACCACAGATATTTTAAGATCAACATATTGATGTATTTCCTCTGATGTTTCATTTTCTCTTTGCAGAAGAATTGAGAAGGCCAACAACCTCGTGTACATTGATCAAGATGCCTTCCAACACCTTCCAGGCCTCAGATATTTGTAAGATATTTTGGTTTTTGCAAGTGCTATAGTTATTTTGAATGATATAGATGTGTTTCTGTGCAACTTGTGCTGAGAACTTTTGGTAATAAGACAGGATAGTGCCCTCTCTCCGCTTGCTAGTTGCACGTTGTCAGTCCTTGTTTTCATCCCCGGCCCTGCACACACCCCTCAGAAAAGCTGGAGATAATACCCTCCATGGAGTATTCACACAAATAAGATCCTTTCTAAGCAACAGGCTTAAACTAGGTGATGAGAAAAGGAGTGGGACCTTTTATCTGTCTGTAGAAACAATTTTAGGTTTAAATTCCTCCTGAGACCTTTGGGACAAAATCTCTCTCATCTGTCTTTGCCTTCTGTTATATTTTATACACATGGTGATAAGCATTCAAATACTCTTTTCTTTAGCAATGACAGTGCTATAGCAATGGTTTTCATTAAAGCTTGATGTGAGATGATTAAAACCTTAGAATACAAACATATTGGTGTACAATATAATTTTATTTCATTAGCCAGCCTCATCAAGAATGCCGCTTGTACAATTGTGATTGCCACATCTGCTCCCATGTGACTGACATCACAATTCAGTGATAATTGAATCCATCCTTAAAATAAACTGTTACCCAAAAATATTTTCACAGCTTTTAGCGTGTGATCTTAACATGACTCATAATCTCTCCTCTGCATAAAACCCAGATGAAGTCCAATGAATTTAGTTTAACAGTAATTGTTTTTAATGGCTGCAGCTTAAATAATCTCCCATGGTGTTTTTTGCTGAACAATGGCATATACACCCAGCAGAGTATTAGCTTGACTTTTATATGTCAATCTACCTAAGCACATATACCTAACCTTGTTTTCCTTACTTACACAAGAAACCTTACTCATCCAAGAAGCCTAATCATGATTTCTACATTTGGGTACATAAGAGTAAGTGCTTAATTTTCTGATTAGATACTTCTTAAAGATGGCATGAAATCAGGTCAGTGGTCTAATAAGCATAGCTCCCAGGAAGCTAATGAGTTTTTAAGGTCACTTAAAATCCCAAGCACCTGACAGGTTCTGAGCTCTAAAATGCCAAGTGGCATTGGTTTGAATTCGAACTTTAAGATTTGGGATTTAAGGTTTGGACTTAAAGAGGTAAGTTGTGTTTAGCATCACACAAACCATTATAGTTTAAACCCTCATTGAACTGGATTATGTAGGTAGAGTTGCAGTAGGATTGTGTTCTCCCCAGTATTTTTATGAATATCTGCTTTTTCAAATTCACCAGAGACCTTGATAAACTTTAATTTTTTAATGTCCATAACTGAAACACAGATTTTTCTCTTGGCAGTAGGGAAATAAAGCTTTAAGCTTGCTTTGTCATGAGGAGAAATCATATGCCTTTTTCCTTTGTTTTCAAGCCTGAATCACTCAACAGTGACTGCTGTCTTTGAGTAATTCTGGCTACCTACGAACGAAAACACAGCATTTGTTTATCCCATGTAAAATTCTCAGAACAAGCTGCTGTGGGTAGTAGAGTTGTCAGGTGTACAGGTGGTTAGAAAGCATAGGAGCACTTTTATCTCATACAAAATTGAAGAACAAGAAGAAGAAATATGAACACAGTAATGAACACACTAATTTCAGTGACTTTTTAAAGTGTGGGACACACAAACTAGAGGTCATGAGCAGAAGGCAAATCTCCACTTCAAATATCTGAAATAGTGAAAGCTTTTTCCTTTAATTTAGTTGATGCTCCTTCTTTTGAACATTTGTCAATCCATACTCCCATACACATTGGCTCAAACATTCAGACATGCTACCTGTATAAGAATTCAGCTGCAGCAGCTCTACTATGTCTTATAGAAGCAACAGAACAAAAGTATAGAGGATTACTTGTCTACCTAACCATTCCCCACTCATCTTTAGCTAGTTCTGCTCACTGACTGAAATCAGAGGAAAATATATTTTGAGCACTTTTTAAGGTATTCTCTCTTGTGGGCACACAGGACTGGAAGAAATTCCCCAGACTACTGTATCCCATTTCTTACAGGCTTCAGTCTGTGTATCCTGTTATTCAGTGCTTTACTGACATTTTTTATGCTTTCCATTGTTCTCTGCTTTCTCTTTTTTTCTTTTCTTTTCCAATGGCAGCTTTTCCAGAATGATTTGATGACTAGAAAATTTCATCTAACTTTATTCATGTCCCCTTCATTCACATTCATTCTTATGCCAAAGCTTTTTTCTAATTTAAATTGATAAAAATCTATCTTTGGTGTTTATTCCACTAATGGATTTATGCTGCATCCCCTCTGTGCCTTCATTTTAGTAGGCAAAAAACCCCACTCTCTTATCTGACTGTAAATAATACAAAAGGTGAAGGCATCATGACTCTGAGAGTCTGAACAGATGAATGTGTCTTTTGTGCTAATGACAATGTTTGAGGTAGCTGCACTGGGGATGAAAATCAGCACACCACCTTTGTCTTCAGCAGAGCTATGCCAATTCACACCATAGGTAGGGATCAGGAGCAAGACTCAAAGTCCCTACAGGTGCCTTCCACATAGCAGTGAGCCGGGTGTGATGCCAAGTTGCATCATGCTCAGGTCACTTTCTCTATGTACAGTTATAACTTCACGCTGTCTCCTGGCACATTTCTGTAGGAAAGACAGCCATTTCCTCTGTCCTCTTGTTTCACTCACTGGTGCTTCCCCTTTCAGAAGCCTCCACTTGAAAAGGCAGAGAGTTTTACTGTTTGAAAGAATAAGAATTTTAATTTAATGAGAAAGCAGAATCCTTGATGGAAGGCTGCATAATGGCAGTTGATAAAGATAACACAGTCCTGGTATTCACCTTCCAGTCACATATGAGGAAGGGTCAATTAGTGAAAATATAAGGTAAGATGCTGGGGGGAGTTCATGTGGGACTAGAGTTTAAAATAATTTGGAAAAGGGTTAAGCATCTGTGTGAATAGAAACACTATAAACAGCTATTTAAGAAATGATAAAAATTTTAAGGCCATGAAAGGAAACTAACAAACCTTTGTACATCACAGCCTAATTCTCCCATTAACTGCTGGAAGTTAGGAAGGAATAGAAAGTGATTTCATGGCTTTTCAGACAGTGTTAATGCCTGAGACTGAGCCTAGTCACCAAAGCCCATCAGTTTAATGACCTATGCAATATGTTGCTTGCAATGCTTTCACTGTGCTGCTTCAAAAATAGTTGTATCACCACTAAGTCTTATTTATGGGCAGGCAAGAAGCTCTGGCTAGCCATGACAGTCTTCTCATCAGCTTCATGGGCTTGTTACGGCCACTAGCTGTTGAACACTAATATATATTGGGAGTAAGCTGGAGCATAGGAGGTTCAATCTGAACATGAGGAAAAACTTTTTTACTGTAAGGGTGACAGAGCACTGGAACAGGCTGCCCAGAGAGGGTGTGGAGTCTCCTTCTCTGGAGACATTCAAAACCCACCTGGACGCATTCCTGTGCAACCTAGTCTAGGTGATCCTGCTCTGGCAGGGGGATTGGACTGGATGATCTTTCGAGGTCCCTTCCAACTCCTAATATTTCTGTGATTCTGTGATATATTTATCTCTGTCAACTTGGGCACAAATACATTTCCCACTTACCCCACTGCCTTCATCTCCTGCATCATCATTACTAGTCTAGCAAAAACACTAAGGAGATAAAAATGTCAAAAAAATGCAATGCTGAAATACTCTAAACATTCTAGAAAAATGCAACCCTAACTTTTTCACCAGTCTTTTAGTAGCAGTGAAGAGAATTGTTAATTGGTCTTCTTGGATATCTGCCAAATTGACAGACTGCTTCAAAATGGTAACTTATTGACCTTTTCATGGGTAAAAGATTATTTATCTGGCTCTCATTAGGGAGAGCTGTGGCATTGTCTGTTTAATAATGTAGTGATGGCTTTTCAAACCAATTTTCTTTCCAACATTAGTTCTAATGTGTAATCTGTGTCCTTTGGTTCTTTTTTATAGTGAATGTGCTGATGTGTGGTATTAAGCAATAAGCTTAAAATAGAAGGATTTAAATGTAACAACCTTTCAGATCAATTTTGAGGGCATACAGCTGGATTGTTGGAGGGGAGGGGAAATTTAGGTCGCAAAAGCATGTGTTTTATCTGCAAAATAGTTTGCATCATGGAAAGCAGAGCCCAACTCCAAGCTGATTGTATCTGTCTGGTCTTATTCCATAGAGGACCTGACACACATATACCTGGCATGCTTCCTAAACCCATACCTGTGTTTGCTGCAGAGTCCACCGAATCGCTGACGATTTGCATGGAATTGGCTCTTCAATAAAAAGAAGTGAAGCTCCATTCCTTCCTTTTGCATGGCAGCCTCATGGTTAAAGACTTTGCCCCAGAAGTGGGTATTGGGAATTTTAGGCTCAGCTTAGCCTGCAAGGCTGGGACACATGAGTCAGAAGACTCTTCTACTGGAGTCAGGCTCACGTGCAATATAAAGTAACCAGCATGATTAAGGGACACGATATAATCCTGACTGATGTTGTATTTATCTCTGCCTACCTTGGGTTTGCAATTTAGCAAATACCTACAGTAAGTGGATGGGATAAACTGTGTTCCCAGTTTTGCCAGAGTAGCTCTGACCAATCTGGCATAAAAGAGAGCAGGCACATAGCTATATCTAGAGATAAGCAGCCAGAATCTTCCAGGAATTAGTTTCTGAAAGATTTTTTTTGTCTGCTGTTCACTGTGCTATTTTTTCTTAAGTGCTGACTCCAGCAAGCCTTTTCAGAAAGACAATTAATGCTTTGGAAAGCAGCCATCAGCCGTCTGAAAAACAGGTTCTTACCAAGCTGTTTATGCATGGCAAGGAGGCGACTTGGTTATAACACAGATTAAAGAGGACACTTGTTCAAAGTAAGGCTACTGAGGATGTATACGTTATGTGGTAAATATATTGACAAAACTGTCCTGCAGGAAAGATGTTCAGTAAATTGGATTATCTACATTCTAACAAGATTATCCACTTAAAGACCTCTGGAGATTTTCTGGTTGAATAAAAAGAGAGGGAACATCTAGACTACAGTCTACCTAAATATTTTTCTTAGTTCTTTTTCTGCAATTAATTAAAAGAACATCCTCTCATACTCTTAATCACCATTCTGTGCCTCTGTGCAATCATAGAAACATAGAATGGTTTGGGTTGGAAGGGACCTTAGAGATCATCCAGTCCAATCCCCTGCCATGGGCAGGGACACCTCCCACTAGACCAGGTTGCCTGAAGCCCCGTCCAACCTCGCCCTGAACACTTCCAGGGAGGGGGCATCCACAACTTCCCTGGGCAATCTGTGCCAGTGTCTCACCACCCTCACAGCAAATAATTTCTTCCTCATATCTCATCTATATCTGCCTTCTTCGAGTTTAAAACCATTCCCCCCCGTTCTATCACTTCCTGTTCCTGTGAAAACTCCCTCCCTATCTTTCCTGTAGGACCCTTTCAGGTACTGGAAGGCCGCAGTAAATTCTCCCCGGAGTCTTCTCCTCTCCAGGCTGAACAGCCCCAGCTCTCCCAGCCTGCCCCTGTAGGGGAGGTGCTAGAGCCCTCTGATCATCTTTGTGGCCCTCCTCTGGACCCACCTGTAGATTTACTTCAATATATAATGATTTGTCAAAGATGCTTTCCTCTTCATCGCATGCTGTTCAGTTGACACCAGTCCAAACTGAGCCCTGAACTCTTTGGAATTACTGGAAAGACCAGGACTATGGTGTCACCCAAGGCTTTGATTGTTTTTTCATGTGTGGTGAAAGCCTTGCTAACCAATGTGGTATTTTGATATGTTATGAATAAGTTCCCACCAAGAGCAGTGTCTGAATAGCATATGTTAAGAGAATCATCACCTTTCATTACTGCAGCATGAGGAATGAAATTTTTCTCACGGAAGTACTGTAGAAAGGAAAGCTTCTCAAGTCATCTTCTCTGTCCATCAATAGCCACAAACTACTTGTCAGCAGTTTCCTTTTTCATTTACCTATTAAAGAAAATGCATGCCATAATTTGTATTTTACAAGTGGCTTATGAAAAGAATTGCATGAATTTTTAGCATATGACTTATTTAAAATTAAAGGCAGCTTTCAACTAAAACCTTGTACATCTCCAGTAATTTAGAAAGTGTACTTTAAAATACTGTAAGAAGGGAGCTACAGATTCTTCTTCCATTGCTCGTGTTTTTTCCAGCTAACTCCTTTTAGAGTATAAGTGCTGAAGTACTTTAAGTAATAATGGCCTTGTGAAATCCACCTGCTTCATTAATCATATTTGCTATGTAATAGTTTTTCAAAGGCATTTTTTAGAGCTTTCTTGGTCACATGTGATAGCTGTTATTTTTAAGCCAATGCAATATCAGACCACTCTGACTCCTGAGACAAAGTAGTCATGACATTTCAGCAGTTTTTCCCAAACTAGCTTCTCGAATATTCACTATACTTCTTTAATTCTTTCCTGCATATAATGCATTGGTTTTTGTTATAAGATGAGACAGATAGCAAGTTGGCTTTTCAGCATCTGTGGATATCCATATACCACCTCAGGGAGCTCAGAGCAGTACTTATCCAAGTGAATGACTATTTTATGGACCTATGCGTCACCCTGAATGCTCAAATGTAGGATTTGGTTGTCACATGAAGGTGTTCAGTTTCAGTTCAGATTATGAAACATAAAAGGCTACAACTCTCCTGAAATAATCTAGGTTCATAACAAACAACAAATGAATGATTTTACTTTTTTTCCTGTCTTAACCAGTACTTTTTATCACCATTCAACTATTCAGGAATGAATCTGAAAAAAAAATAAATTTAAAAATCACATCCGTTAACGAAAAATTACTGGTTTTTTTAAGTGATAAGATGAAAAATACCTTCCATATACTGCTAATACATTCCTTAAGGAACCAGTATTCTCAGTGAAAGGTTACCTGCTCTACCATCTCACATATTAAAAATACTAAGATATAATTGAACTTTCAAGAACCCAAATTTTCTCTTTTTTTGGTGGAGTTGAAATGAGAAAAACTCTCAGCTGATTGGAGCTCAACCTGGGCCAGCTTCTCCTCGCTCCTGGGCTCAGCCCTCCTTTCTGCCATCAGCAGCCATCAGCCACCTCCTGCTGCATTGCAGTATCATGTTTGATCTGCCATTGTTACTGCTCTAGATAACAAAATTTGCTTAAATTAGACATGTTACAGCTCTGTTGATACCTATGACCATGTTTTTTCTCTGGCTGTGGGCACAGGGTTGTTCTTCAGAGTCAGCATTTCTGGAATGGTGTTTCATGGACAGGAACCATAATGCAGAGGCCAGTGATGATCAATGTGGTGGGAGCCTGGTTAAATGCAGAGGCTCAGGCTCATTTCCAGTCACACAAACTGATGAAATACTCCCATGTCTTCAGTTCTTTGCTACTGATAGTCCTGGGGAATAAAGCATCCTACTTCTCTCTTACTTTAATGAAATAATGTTATTTCCAGTGGAATTAATGTATCCTCTATTGGAGTAGAAGGTTAAAATAGTGGTGAGTTGATACTTTTGTCTTAAAAGAGCTACTATGAAAATAATTATCCTGTGTCAGTGCAGTTGATTTCTTAGAATATGGTTGGAAAATTAATACCAACAGATGCCTGAGATCATCAGGAGAACTGTGTAGGGTAAGGTTTCTCCCTTGACTTCAGTAGGACAGAATTCAGGTTGTGCTTTGGAGAAAAACCTTTTTATGATACAACATGAAGTTTCCTATGAGCAAACCCTTGTTTGTGGCTAAGCTCTGCCTTTTGTGGCTGCCATTTTAAGTCCAATGTTATTTCTTTGTTAATTATTGCTTCGTTCCTGGGGCAGAGTGAATAATCTTCATCTGTTCTCTCTCACTTAGGTTGATATCAAACACTGGCCTTCGGTTTTTACCTACTGTCCATAAGGTACACTCTTT
>NW_010203381.1:14908-34272 GCF_000695765.1 Mesitornis unicolor
GTTTTACTGTAAGTTTTAATCTGCTTTCCACTTTTTAAAAACTCCCTTTGAATGTTCTTCTACTCCAACAAAACCTTTCAAGACATGATTCCACTTGTGTTCGCTTATTAACTTCACAATAATATTTTGGGTTGTAATTTTGTAGACATTGATGATAATGTGGCCCGAAAGGTCTCAGTTCTCTCTAGCTGTCCCTTCTACAAAGAATTATAACTTGCATTTTACAGACCGCTCTTTCTTTAACTACACTATGAGTATGTGCCTGAATGGCCCAGGGGACAGATAACAGCCTTTAACTCCTCTTTCACCAGTTGGAATCCAAGCCAGGCTGGTGGCAGTGGAAATTTGTTGCCACCTGGTGACAGTTCTCTGGTCTGCATGAGAAGAGTGGCTGATCTCAGAGCTGTTTTCTGTGGAGAGGTGGCCACCACAGAGAAAAGAAAAAAGAAAAGAAATCACAGGAAATATCTCTATCATGCTCTTTTTTTCCACTGCAGTAAAATTGTCCAGAGAATGAAATATTTTTTTCTATAGAAAATTCCAGTGCCAACAGGGAAAAAATATTTGTGTAAAACTTGGTGTGAAAGCAGGCTCTTCTTTTCTGTAAAAGCACCTTTTTTTCTGTAAAAAATGCTATCAGAAAAAAGTTTGATTTTTCTTTCACAGAAAAAGATCTTGACATAATTGTTTCAGTCAGTTCTTAGTATAGCAACAAGCAGAAAACCCAGAAAATAAGCAACTATTTCTTCTCTTATATATTTCTTCTACTATATCTTATTATATCTTATCTTCTTCTATCTTCTTATATATTATATATTTGTTCTCTTATATCTTATATCTTCTTTTATATATTATAAGATATAATATTAATGCACAGGCAAAATTTTGCATGTTCAAATCTTTGATTAGATTTCAATCTACAGAAACATTAATCTTGCAATTGTCTTAGTAATGGCCATTAATATAAACAAAAATGCATAGAACACATAAAGGGCGATGCCTGAATATAGTATACACATATATATGATAAATAGATTTCTTGACATACATGATTCTGAGAACTGAACTTCAGGGCTCCCCAAAACCATCAAGCAAATGCAATAGATACATAGGAGTATTCCTCCTGTATACCTTTATGTTTATTATCAGCCTTAACTAGCTTTGAATTATTTTGTCCTGCTGAGCAAATCTTATTTTTTTTTCAGGTGAGACTCCTCACTTTCCTGTAGTAATTAGGCCTTAGTACTGCTTGAGTTCAAAATTAGACCTTGGTTCAAACCCTAACCCTACTGAGATCAATAAGAAAATTCCAACTGGCTTCAGTTGTACTGATATTTATGTCCCAAAGGCAGGTCTTGACAGGTCATTGATGTTTATAAAGGGCTCTTGCAGATGTTAGCAGAGGGATACACTTCACTAGTAGGGGTGTTACACTCCCTCCCTATTCCTACTTCTGCTGACCTCAGTTTGCAGAATGAGGCCTCTGTGTAAGCGTCACTTAAAGTAGAGTTGTGGCCATATTCAACTGTCAGCATGAGATAATTTTGGAACTGCACTTAATTTCAAGCTTTGCAGATAATTCATTTTGTTCCATGCTTTCCATCAGAAACAGCATGAAAACAACCACATCCCCAGTCTAAATTATGAATTTAACTTCTGTTTAACTTCTTCGAGGTCTATTTTGAGCAAGAAACAGAACATATATCTGCCGTTCCTTTGTTTGTGTCAGTCAAAACTGCTGAAAGATTGAAATGCCTACTTGCTAGTTCAACCAACTGCATTGACGGGGTCTCATGTCTTAAGTTCTTAAGCACATACAAAGCCTATAAGCAACCCCATTGACATCAGCAGGGGAATTATCTGTGGGCTGTCAGATACCCTGCTGAATCAGGCCAAAAAGGCTAATGGCTTTTCCTTCTTCTGTCTGGAAGGCTGCAAGAAGGGATGGACTCACAGCCCCTCAGATTGCATTTTCTGATTAGTATGTTTGATGGACGAACTATTTAATTTGCCTCAAGGTTATAAGACCCGAGTCTTTATGCATTTTAATGGCTTCAGCCTATTTGGGAGGAAAGTATGAATGTGCTGGAAATGTTTTGCTCCAGCCTGTTTTACCAGGAAGGTTTGTGCTCTGCAGACAAAATGTCTTTAAAGCTTAAGTCATCACCCTCTGTCTACAGTAGTTCCTCTGATTGACTGTAAGGAAAAATACCATGTTTGAAAGAGTATATCATATTGAAAGGTTCACAGAGGTACAAAAAGGTGTCATTTCTGTTGTATTTTTCAGAGATATTCAAGACAACATCAATATACGCACAATTGAACGAAATTCATTCACAGGCCTCAGTTCTGAAAGTGTGATTCTGTGAGTATGACATAGCAAATCCATTATTCTCCTTGTTAACTCATTTCTTCTCCAGAATAGGGTCAAGGAAACAAGGGGACAGGCACTATATTATGCACTTACAGGTTAAACTTAGGTTTTAGAGTTCTCCTCTACCCATGAAATCCCTACATTCTATTTTCCTGCCATAAAAAATGAATGCTTTTGTGGTTTGGGTTTTTTTTGTGTTCTAATCCTGCTCTTTATTTTAGAAGCACAACATAGAGCAAATTTAGTAATTACTGATGCTAAGGTTAAACATATTCCACCTACAACAACAGTTCTATGTGATAAAAATTATATTCAAAAGGATATTTACAGTCAGACACATCATTCAAAGACGTTTATTACTCAGGCAAAATATATGTAGATGTTGTGGAAATGCGGTGTATTTGTACACAATGTTAATACATTGATACAGGCTGGTTCACAATGCAGTTTCAAGCTGTGTGGTTAGATGACTCTAAGTTTGACTTGAACAGTCATGTTTTTTAATGAACTATCTGGCTTCTTTGATCCTTTCTTTTGGTATATCAAAATATACTGTTTACTTGCTAACAAGTTGCCTTCATTTCACCTAGCCAGTGGCGAGACTGGAAAAGTTTCCCACTGTGTGTGTGTGTGTGTGCAGCTTACCTCGTATACTGAAGCAGACAAGCAAGATCTGATTGCCTGGGTTTACATTGATTTTGGTGGGAGTGAGGTCAGACCATCAATATTTGAAGAGAGGCCGGTAACAAGTCACTTAGCTGTTATCTCTCCTTTTTCCCCATCAGTTATGCACAACCTGTGTCTATGTCAAGTTCCCTGAACTCTTAGACACATACACAGTTTCTTCATATTCAAGCCATGATGTGTGTGCAGGGGCAGCAAGAGCTGTGCAAGCAGACCTGGCCATCATCCACCTGGTCAGACAATGTCCTCACCCTGCTGCTGTTCTCCCTTTTAACTGGGGCCCTGCATATGCTCTTTAAGAGTCCCTATTTAGGCTTTCCTTGTACTGTCATGAACTTGTCTCATTTAAGACACAGATTTTCTGTTTTTCTGTACAAAACTGAAATCACTGCAATGCAACAGAAAGTGACTGTTACAGCAAGATCACGTTGTGAAATTAAGCATGTCATGATGGCATTAAAAACACCCAGAACCATTGAACACCCACATTCTGGGGAGACCCCATTTTAGCATGTTTAGCCTGTGGCAGGCTCTAAGCATGTTTAAGCCAGTAATTTGTATTGCGCCTGATCTTATGCTACGCATGGGATCTGCATATATTGGAACTGTGATGCATTTGGTAAAGAAGTGCTAGAAATTTATGGAAGAAATTCACCTCACTTCCTGGTCTGCATGCCACTTAGAGCCTAAAATAGAGCTTTCCTGCCCTAAAACAGGTTACAATTAGTACCTCAGGGGCAGTGGTCTCCTGCACCAGGTGAATTTTAAAGTGTATTTTAAAAATCCCACTATAGCCGTGAAATAGTGAGTAAAAGCCTATATGTCCAAGCTCTGCATCTCCACCTCCATTGTCACTTGTTGCTAACGTAAGAGTTAGTGAAGTCAGTAACGATGCTGGTTGAAGGGAGAGGAGAATTGGTCTCAATAGAAACTTGTCCATATAAAGTATAATGAGGTCTTGAGATTTAGGTAAAATTTTGTTTGCTCTTTTGGACGCAATTAGCCAGGTGACAGGAATGTATAGACCACCCTGTACTGCAACACTAACTCTGATTTTACGACCTTAGTATCTCATTGCATTAGCATCATGTTCGGTGAGGGAATGCAGTATGTGCTAATGCTGTGATCAAAAGTATATATATCAGCTTGGCAGCTATGAATGGATAAGATCAATGTAATGTAATAAATGTTTTAAATGCTATGAGCAGGAACATGTCTCTTCTCTGTGACTATTCACTCATGTCTAATAGTGCTTGCAAGTGAAGGGACAGTGACAGTTGTCCTGATCCAATCTGACAGACGTTATAGACATAGAGCTATGTACATCTGCCTGTCATGGTCAAAAGGGTAATCCCTTCAGCCAGACCCGGAACTGAATTTCCTGCTCACCTTATCTCACCACCTCGGACCTTAGATAACTGGGTCACTGGCATGCTCAGCTTTCAGTGTGAGTTAGAAACAAAACATCAAGGTTTGCTGACATTTTAATTAAATCAAGCCATTTTTGCCATCAATCAGACCTCTCACTGCCTGTTGGAGAGGGCGTGAGTTGCAAAGTGACGTTTAAAGCGAGATGAAAGATTGCACCATAAAGATGATAAATATATCTGACCCAAATGTAAATTTTTAGGACCATGAAGGGAAGAGAGGGAAGGACATTAAACGTTAATTAGTTAATGCACTGTAGTAAAAATCCATCAGAAAGCCCCAGGAGCTTTGGTTCCCAGGTTCGCTATCTGTGTGTCCTCTTAGGGGAAGGAGCCTGGGGAGGTGGGACTGGGGCAGCAGAGCAGACAGGGAGTGTAATCTGTTGAGGCAGCAGTCATAGGAGAAATCAGCCGCTTCCCAAGCAGTTTGGCACCAGTGCCACTCCCCTCCTTCCCTCCTCCCCAGCTCAGTGACTGTCAGCCTCCCTCCTCCACCTGCCCTGCTAGGGACACAAAACCACTGCAGACAGCAGTCTGTTTTTTATGATAACTGACAAAAGTTAAAGTAAAAAAAGTAAAACTAAGTGGCACTGACAGCACCAGCAGGAAAGATCCTGGTCTCACCACTCCTGGGATTAACCTGGAACAGCTTCACTGACTCCAATGCAGCCTTACCAGGAGAGCCATGAGTAGCGCCAGTGTCTTCATCAGCTCTGCCCTTGTTTCAGAAACTTACTCTAGCTGTCATCTCTGACGGTAGCGCTCACCTGCCCTATTCATGTTTGTACTCTCCAAAGCCTTCTCCAACTATTGGGATCTTACCAGCTAGTATTCATAGAAATGTGACCATCTGAATATCCCTTTAATAATTTTGTTTCAGATACTTATCACTGGTGTGAATTACATACATTTTAGCTATGAACCATGAATAAGAACACAGCTCTTTTTTTTCTCTCTCATACAGATGGCTGAATAAAAATGGGATTCAGGAAATTGAGAATCATGCATTTAATGGAACCTACCTGGATGAGCTGTAACTATTTCTATTGTTCAGTATTCTGAAAAGCAATCATTAGAAGGTAGTAACTGCTACAAACAATTCTTTTTAATCTCAGATTGTTTTAGCGTCAATATTGTTGTGTTTTTCAGAAATCTAAGTGATAATCACAACCTAGATAAATTACCAAATGAGGTCTTCCAAGGAGCCAATGGGCCCGTTGTTTTGTAAGTAATATTCAGATATTGTATTTCCCACCATGAACTCCCTACAAAAGAATAGAGAAGAACGTATGAATTTCAACATCTCACAAATGTCATAGTTCAAAACTGGAGGTGTAGTTCCGAATATTAAAAAAAAAAAACTGGAAGCCATAACCTGAAATTTCAGTCTAGATCCATGTTTTCATTTTGCCCTCAAGTTTCTGGGATTGTTTGTATCCAGGAATTTAGATCCACATTCCTCTTCACGCTTGATTAAGCTCTGTAAGAGAGTAGTTCTGCTTTGTTGGTTTGTTTTTTTTTTCCCAGAGTAAAATGTTGTTAGTTTTTTGTTTGAGCAAAAGGTGCTAAAATATGAGTTGCTTACCACTGAAGATCTGCACCTGCATCTCTGAAGCTGAATTCTGAAGATAAAATCCCTACCCTACAGGGATAGGGATTGGGATGTCTCATCCTCTGTAAAGACAGATACGAGCTGTATCTCATGCAGTTACAGCAGGATGTCTTTGGTGGGTGGTAAGCTGGAAAGCAAGATCTCAGCAGTAGAGAATTCAGCAGTAGGATGCTCATGGAACTCGGTCACCATTACATCAAGCCAGGACCTCAAGCCACCCTCATTTGCCATGGGGTCTGAAAATGCCTGTGATTGTGCACAACTGCTTATGTTTCTGAGCACAAGTCGCAACACGTAAGAGCTGCAACAGAGACACAGGAGTCTTTTTTTTTTTTCCCTCACCAATTCATCAGCGCCTTTCTCTCTTCCTATCTACCCTGGATGTCCAGAGAGCGGTAGGAGTCACCCAGAAAGAGTGAAAAGGGATCTGCGGAGCTGATGGAAGATTTTACACAGGTTAGAGTGGTTAGAAATCTTAAAAAAAAAAAAAGAGGGAAAAAAAGACTGGTTAAACTTGAGTTCAGGTCAGGTGTCTTCTGGAGGCCTTTATTTCATGTTTTGATGGTCAATGCACCTACGATATAAAGACCTATGATATGGCTTATTGCATTTTGCTCCACTTCTGTCACTTTCTCATAGTGTCTTCCTCCTTTAGAAAAGACTGCCAGTGAAGCATCTTTTCTGTAATAATATCATTGATGTCTCTTTGGAAAAGCATTGTTTCCTGTAGTGAAAAGTAAATGCGTTTTCTTTGCAAGCTGCAGATGATACAATCATATACAGGAGATTTATCAAATTGATTTGGTTGTAGTTCAGATTCATTTGATAGTTCAATTTCTAACACTGAGTTATTTGTGTAAGAAGTTTTTTGTTCCGTTACCAATACATCCACTATTCTGTGGATGGGAAATTACCTTTTTATCCCAACAGAGATTGTGAAAGAAGAGCCTTCTTACTCATCCATCACTATAGTGTACACCAGGAATGAGCTTTCACTTGTGGAAATGATTGACCCATAATCATGTCTTTGCTGAAACAAATAGTGTTATTGCAATCAGATCTGTGTTGCAGACTGCAATGTTTTATTAGAATGAATGTCAGGTTGTTTTAACTCTTGATCTTCCTGAACCAGTGTTGTAAAGTCAACTGACACCGACTTCTGTTTTACATTTCAGCATGTTAAAATAATGTGAAAGAAGCACAAACACATATAGTAATGTCAGAAAGCACCAATCTTAGCACCTGTACATGCTACACAGTTTCAGGAATAAGTTCTTCTCTCAGGCTTACAGCTCTTGGCTGAATTAGAATACCTCTTTTGGAAAGACATCAGGTTTTGAGTTAAAGGATTTCAGCGCTGACAGTAGGCAAGTAAATCAAATGGCTAATTACTCCCACACCTATGCACATTACCTCTATGCAGAAATACACTCTGTTGCCAACTTGGAGTTTCATAGCTTCAATTTTCAGCCAGATTGTTTCATTTAATCATCATCTGATGCTTGCGGAGCTGTATTGGCTTACACCAGTTTTTACTGAAATCTATAGGAGTTCTCTGGTCACACCCTGACTTGAATGAAGGGCAGGATAGGTCTGTGGTCCATCCTGTCCTTGCAATTTGTCTTCAATGGGAAACTGGGAAACCCACGTATGGAAGCCACAGAAGAGCTCCAGTAGATCCCCAGCTCTACAGCTTAGTCCCTGAAGCACAGACAAAGATCAATTCGGATACAAGCACAAAGAAAATAATTCTCACCAACCAATCTATCCCTCTCTGATTTCTGTTCCATCAGCCATTTCTTGCTATTTCTATATGTGCCTTTAAAACCTCATCAGTTGGCCAGTATTTTTGCTAATCCAACAGAGACTCCCAGTGGGAAAGGGAAGTGATTGGAAGAGAAGTCAGATTCATTCTGCTATTCCTGCACTGGCTGCTGTCAAGGCTGCTGACTAGCAGCCAAGCAATAATAATGCAACGTATTCCACACACTGATGCTTTCTGGTTTGATTTTCTACTGCCACTTTATCATCTTGTTTAGCATGCTTATTTAATTTATCAAGCCTCTAACTAGAGAGCAACCTCCCAAAGGACCTCTGCACTGAAGTCTGTGCATGATGACTCAGTGGAGTAAGTTACTATACTACCAGCACAATGTCAGTGTTTGCTGTTTGGGAGCTTGTGAGTGCTGTATCGATAACTACCCCTCACAGACACGCCAACAAACCCCACAGGAGTATGCAAAGCACTTTCCCTATCTTGCTTCTATTTACGTGCAATAATGAACACAAAAAGAAAAAATTGTTTAAAGTAAGAAAATATTTTCATGGAAAAATATTTAATATTTATGAAATTATTTAGAGATGCCCAGAGATCCAGTAACATTTTAGCTATTTTTAAGTCTAGGTGACCTTCCTATTCATATTTACTTTTTATTTCAACCCAGTGTATTAAAAGTTTGCACTCAGTAAAGTTTTTTAGCTAACAAGCTAAAGTTCTCAATGCTCTTGTTCAGACTTATGAGCCCTTGTGAAGTTTCATAGGCTCTTAATGATACCATGAGTGATGTTGTCTGTGGACTTAGGCAGAATATTCCTGTTTAGCTGTTGAGTCATGAGCATATACTCTAGGTGACAGTTTTCATTAGGCAGCATACTAAGGGCAATAGTTAGTCCATGAAACAATTGAGGTTACTTGTTGCAACCTAATTACCTCTTCAAGTGACTAAGTCAGAAATTGATAGCCTAAGATTTCTCATCAGCTGCTGCTTTTGGCTTCTGCAAGAAACAGGTCCAGCCCAGAACAAACTCAGGACCACAGCATAGCTTCTCTCAGCCTGACCGCAGAAGTTCAAAGCATTTCTGACTCCACCGTTCTGTCTTGCCCTTCTCCTAGATGTCATGGCTCCAGATCAGGGAAGTGAAGTGGGGTCTGTGTTTGCCTCTCTGCTGCCACAGTACATGGTCCAGTTGTTGAAGGTGGTCGGAGCCTGGATGCAAAGTCTTAGCTGTGGGCACAGCATCATCTTTACACAAAGATCATCTTTACCCACCACCAATTTTACTAACTGCTTTATGCCTAAGAATGTTAGACTTGGCCACCCTAAGCCAAATACCATAAGTTCAAACAGACCCATCTCTTGGTATTAATTCTGTTTCTTAGAACAGAGAACAGAGGACCAAATGCACGTACAATACATAACAACTGTCTAAACTTTATTACATGCTGCTTAAACCTGTTCTCCCCCTCACATGACACCATTCAGCTGTATTAATGTGATAGTAAAAATTGGACATGTTGGGTAACCAAGGTCAAATAGCATGTTGTCCTGACATCATACTGTTACGAATGAATAGGAAACTGTACTTTGGTGGGCGGGGGTGGGGTGGGCATGGAAAAATTACAAATATTGTCAGTCCAATTTCTTGATTAGGGAAAATTCCTTTCCTTTGTTGGAGAATAAAGAGCAGAGCAGCCTTAGGAAGCACTGCATCCTGGATCAGTCTCAGGCCATAAGAGCACAGGGAATAAAGGGAGGACAGGGTGATTTTGTGCACTTCATTTTCACTGTTGCTTTTAAGAGAAAGCTCTCCTGCTGTCACAAGTTGAGGAACACAGTTTGTGCTGTAGTGAAGGAAACATGGGGACATTTTGCCCCAGCTGTTATACCCTGGACCCATGGGGATAGATTGCCAAGTGTCTCTTAGCTTAGAGGTGGAGCACCCTTGGTCCTTCTTCCCTTTCTCCACCTGCATGGCACAAGTCTAGATTTAATGTTTGCACAATGTGTTTCCTTTTAAAAGCCCTGCTAATGCTCTCTTTAATACATTCATAGCTGCTGCTTCCATTGCTGTATTTGATAGCCTGTCCCACACGGTAATTATCTTCCACATAAATACATCTCTCCTAAACTTCTGTAATCTTGCCCCATCTTTGCTTCAGTCTGTGCTTTCCTTGGTTTTTAAACCTTTAGAAATGTTTTGTTATTTTTGTTTCTCACCATTTGAACCATAGCACCCCTCTCTCTCTTTAATCTCTTTCTCTTCCTAATGAGTACAAAACCTGATAGACCCAACCTCTCCTCACATCTGTACCCTACATGAGCTTCTCTCTTTGTGCTTATTGCCTTTTCCACAGCAGCCTTCCCATGATGTGATATTCATGCAGCAAACTTCTGTTGTGATTTAATCAGCCTTTTTTACCCTGTAATGGTATTCTGGGATGACTGTTGCATTTACTGGGTATTTACTAAACCCAGAGTCATATGACACTAATGGTTTCTGTCCCTGCTAATTCTTACCCAGAGGGTTATGGGATGTTTTAATTTTTTCTCAAACCAGACTAACATAATTTGATTGTTGCTTGCAATGGATATTAGTTCAGGTTTCCTGGATGAACACCTAATTTATCCCTGGATCCTCTTTTCAGTGTAGATTTCCAGCTGATCTCTTTCCAATCACTACTCTGAAAATGAGTGGGACAGTCTAAAACACATAACCACCATCGAGCAAAGTAAATTTTATTTTTTTTTACCGAGATTTTCATGTTTTCTTAAAGGGATATTTCAAGGACGAGAATCAGTTTCCTGCCAAGTCATGGATTAGAACTCATTAAGAAGCTAAGAGCAAGGTCTACATACAATTTAAAAAAGCTTCCTGATTTAAGCAAATTTAGATCTTTGATCGAGGCAAACTTCACCTATCCTAGCCATTGCTGTGCATTTACAAACTGGAAAAGGCAAAAGTAAGTGATTTCATTTGGTTTTTTTTTGGTGTTTCTTAGCAGTTGATAGTGAATTAAATAAACTTTCTTGAAATCTGGATAGAAAAGGTCTCTTCAGGGCAGGTAAGTAAATTGATAGAAATAAATAAATATGCAATACATACAGGTTTATACATGCTACACAGTGCAATGCCTCTCCATTACAAGAGAGCAATAAATTTTGATAGCTGTGTTAGCATTAGCAGTTTCCCCAGCTGTGGCTCTTAACCCCACCTGTCATAGCTCCATCTTTCATTGAGACCTGTCATCCTGGATCAGCCTGAAGCCACGCTGAAGACATTCAACAGGAAAAGTTTGATAACTTTTCAGGAGGTAGTTGGAGGAAAAACTGTTTGCAGAGAAGCTGGTCATACTTGGCCATCAATTCAGGAGGATAACAGGACCACTGATTGATCTTAAACTCTTCTCTCCAAAAGCCATTTTGATGTTGGAACACTGTCCAACCAAATGCCACACACAATTACTTTATCTGTTGAGTCTACATAGACAACATTTTTTTATGTGATTTCTGAAATGGCTAAACTAGAGCAGACTCCTTTTACCCAAATGAGGACATGGGGGTGGGAGGGTAGGGTGTCCTTTTAGACTCCCAAAGTAATTTTCTATGCTTGTTTTAATTTTCCATTAGCATGTTGCAGTGAGACTTCAGGTATCAATGATTCTCATTGAGTATTTTTGTCTGCTCAGATAAACTTTAAATGTACATGTTAACTAGTTAATGAACCTCCTGAATTTGTGCCACTGGAAAACATGAGGAGCTGGTACCTATGGAAACCTCTGTTATTGTTCGAAGTTCTTCCTTGACTGGATGTCCTCAAAGACCTGGAATGTGACATTGGAGAAAAAAAAATGTGGATCATTGTTATAATTCAAGACATTGTCTTCAGAAGTTGCCTAAAACTTCAAAGAAAAGTAAAACCACACAGAGAAAGCATAAGCTATAAATAGCTTCTATTTTAATACTTGTAATAGCCTTTTTTTTTAGCATTGTATTATCACCAGGCAATGAAAGATAACTGATCTTGCTTGTGCTGATAGCTGATAAATATCACCTACATGTGTTTGCAAAACTATGTAAAGAGTGCAAGTCTGATGGTGGAGACTGCAGTGATAGGGGAAGAAACTGACAGAATACATCCCTCACTGCCCATTTTTTATCCCAAATGCTGAACTTTTCACTATGACAGTTTGTCAGCCAGAAACATTTTCACATACTTCTCCAGGCTTATGCAGGCAGAGTGCTTGGTAGCTTGTTAAGTAGAAATGGGTCCAGTCCATCCAGCACTGGTGGCAAAGTGGTACTTACTGAAGAGTTCAATGGAACCATGTGTAGTCCCGAATCTGAAAGGAGACCTTGATATCACTATGATTCATGTGTTTGAAGGTACTTGGCATCTGAGCTGCTTGGACCAAATCAAGACCCAAATCCCAGAATCCACACCTTAAATTAGGCAACTGAACTTTTCAAAACCAGAGTAAGAGTTACTAGTGAAGAAAAGCTACAGGATGAAATGGCCCTGACCTTCTGATAAGCTCTCAGTATCCAGTCCCCTCACCTGGCCTTTAAATAACTTCCATATCATGCTTGACCCAGGGAACTGAAGCCCACAGCATTCACTTTTCCCTTAGCCTAGCTCTACTTTCGGAAGCCTCTGACCTGGCAGGTAAGAATCCAAGGAGGACACTGACATCCCTTCCCACAGCCTGGGCAAGTGCAATTTTGCAAAGAAATGCCAATGAACTGTGCAGAGCTCACATAACCCAAGTGCAGATGGTCAGAGAGCTGGGCTGGAGCACTTCATGGCAGTGGGGCTGCTTCTGGAGCAAGTCTGTTCATTATTTCACAGACCCTTATGGTACCAGGTGTGATGCAATGGTAAGGAATAGTATGCAAGTTGGAGAGGCTCTTCTTTATAATATATGATGTATGATTACTTGAATAAATGCGCATATGAACTGTATCGCCATGGTCAATAGAACAAAGTTGAATGTATTTATATATGTCTTTAATAGTTACCAGACGTATCTTAAAAAAATTATTAAGCATAAATGCAAAATTATTAGAACCCATTATTTAGATCAACTTTTCCTGTTAACTGCTTTAAAACATAATTAAAATGGTAATTTCTTTCTTACAGTCCTGTGTCTTGTACTGAAATTGGTGGGAGACTAATATCCTCTCTCCAGCTTAAAGAGAGAAAATGGATATATTTTAGTACAGTTTGACTACCAAAGGTATTACCATATACTTCAGCAGAGATCAGTCACACATACAGTAGCTACACCCACTCTCATTTCAAAGCAGTTTCCTTGACAGCTGGCACAAGGTGTGTGTACACTGAAGAATGCTCAGGTTGTTTAATAGTTATTAATAGTTTGCAGTGCTTGATCACACAATGTGCATTATCTCTTTGGTGAGAGCTGTGCTTAGTTCAGTGCAGCAGGCATTACTTGAAGTGATGGGAACCATGATGTGACCTGACTTGCCATGGACCTTCACAGGAGACGTCCATTCTCCCATGACCGTTTGGTCTCAGACTACTCCCAGGTAGTCCAGGGAGGATAAAAAGGATGTCTCATCAACCCCAGAAGTGCATTAAGGATCATAGCAGCAGTTTGTGTTCACATGAGAAATTTGGGAAGAAATTAAGACAGGGATGTGCAGTCCCTTTCTGGCTGCCTCATTTATGTTAGATTTCCACTCTTTGAGAATTTTGCAGCACTGGAGAACTTTAAATAAAATTAGTTGCCATAGTGGAACATGCTCGATCATCTTTCCCAAATCCATCTGCACCGATGAACAGGCTTTGTTGTGATAACAGAAAGCTTAAACCTGCTACAGTGACAGTGCTTTCTAAAGTTTGGAGGATATCGCATCAAGCACAGCTCCACCACAGTGAGACACAAATTAAAACAGGCAGTTTTGATTATTTTTTTTCCCATTCCAAGAAGGATCACAGAATCACAGAATGTTAGGAGTTGTAAGGTACCTCGAAAGATCATCCAGTCCAACCCCCCTGACAGAGCAGGCTCACCTAGAGTAGATCACATCAGAAACGCGTCCAGGCGGGTTTTAAATGTCTCCAGAGAAGCCTGTTCCAGTGCTCTGTCACCCTCACAGTGAAGAAGTTTATCCTTATTTTTAAATGGAACCTCCTATGCTCCATCTTTCACCTATTGCCCCTTTTCCTATCATTGGGCATCATTGGGATTATATGGTAAATATTGACATGTAGATTTATCACACTGGAATATTGTGATGTTGGCCTAACAGAAGGTAAAGTTCTTTCTTGGGACAAGCCTAGTGCAGTATGTTGAATTTCCTTCATTTTTTTCTGCGATTGGAAAATAATATCCTCAGAGTGCAGATAGGCCAGAGGCTGCATGTTAAAACCCTCAACTTGACAAAGACTGTTATGAACTTCAGCAAGCTTTTGGCTTTCTTCGACATAAAGATCACTTTCTGCCTAGAAGAATGACATTGATACAACTCTGTCCTTACACTTGATCATTATTCTTTGGAAGAGCTGTCACTTGAAATCCTATTTAAAAAAAAAAACGTGGCAGCATCAGGAGTTGTGTTTGAGCCCTGTCTCATGAGAATATAATACGAGTTACTCACAACTCATTTCATGTCACTTTTCAGTGAGAATGATTGGTTTGAGATAGGGCTTAATACAGAACCTCGGTTGGGACTGTTTATTCTGCTGAGTGTGTTCCTCAGCGCACAAGATCCTGCTGTCACCGGATCCAGAGGAAGCGCATAAAATAACCACCTGTACAAAGGTAGTAATTTTTCTCTATTTTTGTTGGAGCACTTTGCTAATTTTAATGTTATTCTTTAAGTTATCCTTTCTCTAGTTTATCCTTCAGAGGGTTTACTTGAACAAACCCATGTTAAACAGTAACAGAGGGTTACAAATAGACTGAATAACTGGACTGTGTTATGATACCTACTGTCTCAAAAGGAAGCAAGCATCCCTTGCCAAAAATGTTTTAACTTGTTGCTCTGAATGCAATGTACAGCCCAAAAGGCAAATACGCCAGGGCAAAAAAATACTGGTAAGCAGTCAGTACCAGAGGGTGACTCTTCCTTCTCTTGGGAATTTGCAACTACTCGTCTCACTTGCTCACAGATAACCATCCAGAAGACTCCTCAACATCCATCCTTGGAGCAAACAAAGCAGTTAATTCCTTGGGACCCTGATTTTATTTGGGACTGCTGGCTGTAAAATAATTCAAGAATTAATATACTGAAATAATCAGATAATTGGCCTTACATCGCAGTTTTACCAGGGGACAGATTTAGCTCCAGACAGTGCCTCTGTAATTTGGGAAAAGGTTTATTTTTAACTTATGACTGAGAAATGGCTTTCCCTCAGTTCATTTATGAAGAACTCCCAATTGCAGTAGATTTCAGTGACCTTCAGTGCCTTTTGAACTCAAAACTGAGGGACTTTCTCCCCCATTATTGCTCCTTGGAAGCATATTTTCCCTTTCATCTAGAGAACTGTTGATGTATTGATCAATACACTGGATCCCTCACTCATCCTTTTGCGAACGGAACACAGAGGACGAAAAATGTAATGCCTTGTTATTGCTATTGTGACCTCCATAGTGCATATTTGACCTCACAGAAAATCGGTTTTCTGCCTCAGTTGACAGACAAGATAAAAAATATTGATAATATTACAGGATGCTCAAAAACTCATAGGAAATGTCCCTCATCTTTTGGTGCTTAGTTTTCCTTTCTTGCAGACCTTTCAAACTCGATTTTTGGAAGATGTAGTGAGTGCACAAAGTCAAAGGGTAAAATTAGGTTACAAAAAATAGTTCTCCCTTTTAATCTGCTATCAATTGTTCAACAACTTCAGCCCAACTTGCCTAGAAAGCTTTTCTCTCAACTGTACTCCAGGTCAGGGTGGAAGGTTAGCTGGGGTCCTGTCCTAGAAACTATACACCTAAATTGCTGTCTAGGCTGTAGATGAAAGTAGACAGAGCTGAACTGTGTTAGTTTTGCAACACATTGTCAGCTCTTTTATTCCCTAATTCAGGTTAGGTATGGATCCATTTTATCCAAAGCTATGGATGCAAGTTTCTGGGACACCCAGCTTCAAAGGTAGCCTAGGAGAAGTAGTTGATAAAGTCTGACCCTTTCTTTCTTGTTAACACATCTTGAGATTTCTTAGCTTGATGGAGCTGATCATCTTTCCATCATCTCAGCCAAAACATTTGTTTCTTCCTTTGGTCTAGGCATGAAGAAGAAAGGCATAGAGTTAATACTTTAGGAAATAAAGCCAAACACAAAACTGTAAAAAAATACTTGTTTTACCTTCAAAGGCATTTTTTCTTTAAACTCTTTTCTTTTATTTCCTTTATCTACCTTTTCTAAAATACATAAAATACTTGAAAAATTCTTTCTGACAGAAACAAAAGCAACTACACTTTCTACAGAAATGTTGGGTTATTTTGGTGAGGTGTAACTTTATTTGGTTTGTATAGGTTTGGCTTGGCTTTTCTTCATTTTGTTTGGTTTCAAATCAATTTTCATCGAAAAACAGTTTTTAAGGAAAATGGTCTACTATGTCTTGTGTTTGTGTTGTCATCTGGCTTCTAGAGATTATCTGGAAGACTGCATGAATTTATTTATGCTATTTATTAGTGTTAATGGACAGTTACCAATATGATATGAGATACTCAATATGAATGGCACAAACTGGAGTTCTTCTCTGCCCTGAAGGAGTTACAAGATTGAATATGGCACACTGACTGCCAAAAACTTTAGGAAAAAGGAAATTTGATAGTAATGCTATGGGATAGTAGCACTACGGGATAGCAGCATTATTGTGACTATACAGACTCTTTATGGGCACAGCTGAATTGACTTATTCTTCAAAGTTCAGCCTTATGTAGGAATTCATCATCACGTGTTGCCCCCATGCAAGAATCCCCTTTTTAATGACAGGTTGTGTGAGAAATGCAGTTGAAATAAGGACAGGTTCTTACAGGATGTGCATGTCCATATGGATAACTGCATCATGATTGCTAGTAAAGCAAACATCAGTCTTTCCTTCAGTGAAGTTTCCAAATAATTTACACTTTCATGTAATATTTTATAAATAGACACCAGCCAAACTATTAATTTCAAGATCCAGGGTAGTCTATATAATCAGTTAACCAGAAAAACTGAGCTGTTAATGAAAACTGAATGATTTTGTGTTTGTTGTATGCCTCATGCTGTGTCTCTTAGTTTCCAATTCTACTCTTTTCACAATTTCAGCACTGAATTACATCCGATATGTAGCATATCTCAGGCCAAGCAAGACCTTGATGAGCAGCCTGGTGATAAGATACATAGACGATCTGCAGCTGAAGATTATCTTTCCAACTACGGCATAGGATTTGACCCAGCAGAGAATGAATTTGACTATGGTCTATGCAATGAAGTACTTAACGTAGCTTGCTCACCTAAACCCGATGCTTTCAATCCATGTGAAGATATCATGGGATACAACATTTTAAGAGTCCTGATATGGTTTATCAGTATTTTAGCTATCACTGGGAACATTGTTGTTCTCATTATTTTAATAAGCAGTCAATTCAAACTCACTGTACCTCGTTTTCTAATGTGCAATCTTGCATTTGCAGACCTCTGCATTGGTATCTATCTGTTGTTTATTGCATCTGTAGATATCCAGACCAAAAGCCAGTATTACAACTATGCCATAGACTGGCAAACTGGAGCAGGATGCAATGCTGCAGGATTTTTTACAGTGTTTGCAAGTGAACTCTCAGTTTACACACTGACTGTGATAACTCTGGAAAGGTGGCACACCATCACCTACGCCATGCAACTGGACCGCAAGGTTCGACTTCGTCATGCTGTGATTATTATGATTTTTGGTTGGATATTTGCTTTCACGGTGGCACTTCTTCCCATATTTGGAGTCAGCAGCTACATGAAAGTCAGTATCTGTTTACCCATGGATATAGAAACACCATTTTCTCAGGCTTATGTTATATTTCTTTTAGTGTTGAATGTACTTGCATTTGTAATCATATGTGTCTGCTACATCTGCATCTACTTTACTGTGAGAAACCCTAATGTCATCTTTTCAAACAGCGACACAAAGATTGCGAAGCGCATGGCCATACTGATCTTCACAGACTTCCTCTGCATGGCACCAATATCCTTTTTTGCAATATCAGCCTCAATCAAGGTTCCTCTCATCACAGTGTCCAAATCCAAGATCCTTCTGGTTTTGTTTTACCCCATCAATTCCTGTGCTAACCCTTTCCTATATGCCATTTTCACAAAAACTTTCCGTAGGGATTTCTTTATTCTGTTGAGCAAGTTTGGTTGCTGTGAAATGCAAGCCCAGATTTACAGAACAGAGACGTCCTCATCTGCTCATAATTTCCACACGAGGAATGGCCATTGCCCTCCTGCATCAAAAAACTGTGATGGGACTATTTATTCATTGGTTCCTATGAATCACTTGAACTGAAGTGCTTGCATGAATCTGTGTTTGAGGCAGTGTGATAATTACATTCAACTGTGAATTTGAACCATGACTTCAGCATAGCATGTGAACTTATTTTTTATGGGAAAAAACTTTTACTTCCACTTTGCTATTTTTGTTCAATGAACAGCCATCAGAGATGACGCATCATCTTCATCAGTTCTTGAAGGATAAAGAACAAAACTTCAGTCAAAGTGTCCTTACAGAACTGTCTCAAGAAATAAATGAGATTATGAACTCATACCTCCCACCATACAGGCAGAGATTCCCTTCATTTTAGGAAGATGTTAGATGCTTACTAGGAATTAAGTAGTGGTTGTATACAGTTGAAAGAAAAAAATACATAGAATTTATTTATTTTTGTCTGTGAAGCATATTATACCAATGACAGATAATTACTTCTTTTCATTAATCATATCTCCTGGGGTTAAAGGAGATAGAATGCCAAATTAAAGCCCTCCATCAGCACAGACTTACAAGGAATAAGAATATCTTGTGTTGTTTCCATTTCTGTTCACCACAGAGTGGTGCAGAAGGCAAGTCCAGCTAGGCTGTTGTTAGCTCTTGAATGCTTACTCTGCACAAAAGTGCCACTTTGGGTAGGATTTATGTTGGTCTAGACTGGCAGGCTCAGAGCAACAAATTCATCAGGGAATTTGGTTTGTGATTTGTTTTCAAGATGAGAAAGAGCAAGAACGAGAGCAGGAGAAAACCTTCATAATAAGGATGTTGTTTTCCCAAGTTGGTCACACAAAGTTAGGTTGAAATCACTTTTATGTGACTGGACCCCTTGGGTATGGCATGACGGGCCAATGGGCTTCTTTGACATGATACATGAAGGAGGTTTGTCCTATAGCAATATTAGTGCATTGCACTGTCTGGGTTATGGAAGGCACAGTGGATCCAGGTATGGCTTTTGAAAACCTGAACAAAAGTTTTTGTGAAATCCTGCAAGTTCTCTTTC
>NW_010203381.1:34303-36991 GCF_000695765.1 Mesitornis unicolor
AAAAAAGTCCTTCATGTGCACATTATCAGATGATGGTCTAGATTTAAAGACCTGAAAGAAACCATATGATGCATGTGTTGAAATACCAAAAAAAAAGAGAAAACGCTCTTAATCAAAACTTCCTGATTTTATGAGGTTTTGAGTAACATTTCAATGAACATACAGACTTCTTACACAATTTGAATGTCACACTTTCTGAGGGTTAATCATTCCAAATCAAACCAAAGATTTAGCATTGAGTAGGGTTTTCTCATGCTGATTGTGTGTCTACATGTGGGTATGTGGGCATCAAGAAAACACCAGGACAGGAGTCTGGGCATCATTCCCTCCTCACAAACAATTGCCTCATGAGATTATAAATCTTTCACGTCTTCGTGGTTAAATGTGATGAGCTTTGAATATTTCCTGCCTACAACTCCTAAAATTTCAGTAGCAATTCTTGATGCTTCCAGCCATAATTTCTTCTGTCATCAGCTTCATGTTTCGGCATCTGAGCCTGATGTGATAGAGGAGATGATTATTCATTCAGTCCTAACCAGGGAAGGAAGTATCAGCTCCCTTGTGCCTGAAACAGAGGAGATCAAAGAGTGTTTTTGAGGAAAAAATTTCATTGCTCAACATAAGTAACTCCCTCCAAGATCTAGGAGAAGAAAGAATGAAAGAGCAAAACAGGAAAGACAGTCAGCTGACTGACTACTCAGAGGAACCATTTCTTCACAAATGCTTTATGTCACATAGAGTATACTGGTGTGCAGTCATTAAAACCCATCCCAATGGAAGTGTCTGAATGATGATGTTCCAAAATGACAAATATTCTACTTGGATTAAATAAGGCTTCTGAATCTATTCTTAGTCAAAAATGAGGGGTGTTCTTTGGCAAATACTAGCCCATTTTTGATGATAAATAGGACATATTCTGGTAGTGCATCACACTTTATTTTTCCTGGGCCCCGATAATTTGTAAAGGCAACAGGTTGAGATGTGGCAATTCAAGAAAGCACAGGCATAATCTAGAAGCCAGTCTTGTAAATCCTTTCACAGCTACATCAGGCACATGAGCTTGGTACAGCTCATCTACTTCATCCAAAACCATTGCCCAGACATTTGTAGAATCAAGACCCACCTAAATATGCTTTACAAATAAACATCCCTAAAACAAGGCCTTGTAGGTTGTGTCTTGTAGCCAGAGTCAGATTGAGGCCCAAGGGATGAAGCCATCTAGCCCATGGCTCTTCTTCCAGAGGAGACAAAGGATGGACAATACTTGAAGGGCAAATAGAGCCTGCACAACCTGCATTACCCTGTCCCTAGCAGGAGGGCAGCACGGGAATTCTTCAGGCACATGCCATCCTGCCCACACATGCTATGCAGGAGCACCAGGGGCAACTCAGGCTATGGCAGCAGCTCCAAAGCTAGGGGGCTGATTGTGTGGTTGCCAAGACAAAAACCTCTCTCTTGTAGTCCTCAGATCTCCTTGGCTTTCACTTGTCTTTGGAATTTAATTTTTAGCATCTTCCAATTTATGAGGGGCATTGTAGGACCTATATCTTTCCCTCTGTGGGACATGGTCCATTTACAGAAATTTTTTAAAGGACTGTATTTTTCTTCTAAGGAAGTAGTATAAGAAAAAGAATGCAAAACACATTTTATTCATGCTTGTAATGTAAAAAAATCTTGCTCGTATCTGGTGTGGATTTTCTCAGCACTGAACAACATGTTTATGTGTGCAATCTTTAAACTTTTACATAATCCTTTCTGAAATCTGTTTTAATTAAACAAATATCAAAACAAAGTGCCTTGAGAACAAGTGTACAGCCACAGATATGCTGACAAAGTATGCAATAAATGTTACTCCTTATCTGGAGAGCTCCATTTATGCAGCACAGCCTCCACAATTGGGTCACTGTGACCTGCAGAAGAAACTGAGTTGATGAGAGACTGCAAAGAAAAACATCCTGTAGCCTCCTGCAGCCTCCTGCAGAGCTAACAAAGCACAGAAAGGTATGTCTGAAACCTCTTCAAGAGATAGCAGCACTGACTTGTCTTTGTTTTAACCAAGCTTTTCTATTAATTCACATTTCTTATGAAATAAGATAAAAACCACTGACAGAAATTTGACAGGCATTTTTCTCCTTTTTAATATATATAAATGGCTCTTCTTATGTGATACACTCTAATTTTCTTTCCCTCTTTTTTACAGCCAGGGCTTGGAGCTCTGTTCTGTTGCGTCTTCCATTCAGACAAGCATGTGTCTGTGTGCGCACATTTGTGTGTGTGCATGTGTAGGAGAGCCAGGCCACCTGTAACAGTGAAATCCAGTCAAAGCCTGGCTCTGGCTCACAGGAAAAGCCTTGGAGTTGCCCTTACTTGGAGCCAATTGCTAACTCCAAAGACCATCTGACAGTTGACAATATTGTAATGCCTTCTGGTTTTCTTCCCTACCCTTACATGACCCTTTCATTTCAGTCTTCACCAAGCCCTAGAAAATGTCCAGTTGAAGAGTCATGGCAGTCTTTGCCCTTGTGGTGCCATCATCAGATTGACATAAAAATATTCTGCTGGCAGTGAATTTGCTGCTTTTGAGGACACAATAAACAGCTTCTTCATCTGGTTGATAGCAGCATCACTCCTTCAGGTATGTGCCTTGTGGGGAACCCATACCTTATCCTTGGTGCCATCTCAAGGCAT
>NW_010203382.1:0-1953 GCF_000695765.1 Mesitornis unicolor
CAGGAGGTGTGGAAGCTGTCAGGGCACTGCTGGGGGACACCCCCTCATCCTCAACCCGGGCAGCTGGGCAGGACCTGCCCCTACCAGAGACACCACCAGATTAGAGGTGACTCACCATAATCTTGAAGAAGTGGATTAAGCCTCCTCCTGCTGCACTACTTAATGAAATCCAGCCCATAATATGCTCCCGGCCCGGCTGTTCCCCCTCGTCCCCCGCCCCTTGGCAGCAGAGTCCCCCTTCCCCGCTGCGGGTGTACGGACAGGGGATGCAGGCAGCCTGTGCCCCCCCCAGGACCCTGTACGGCAGCGCTGTGGGCTCTGTGGGACGGGACCATGGGCTGTGCTCATCCACAGCAGTGGCACCTGCAGGTGGCTGTGTCCTGCCCCGCTCCCTGGCAGATGGCGCAGGGGATCGGGCTGGGGGTCCTCAGGAGCTTCTCTGCCCGTGTATCCCCTCAGGGCGCCCCAGGCGTCCTTGCACCCCACTGCCGTGGTGCCCGGGGCGCAGTGGAAAGCATGAGGGACCATGGCCTGTGCCCCTCCACATCGATGGCACAAACTGGTCCTACTGGGAGCCCATTCTCCTCCAGTGTCTCCCTGGCCTTGGCCAGTGCTAAGGGCTGCCCATGCATGGCCATGCCTCTGAGGGCAGGCGAGCGGTGGGGAAGGATCTGGCTTGGGGTTGGGAGCAGGAAGGAAGGAAGGAAAGCGGAGTTAAAATAAGCCCGGCAGTGGGTGGTGGGGAAGGCCAGGGCTGGAGCCAGCCCCCAGCCCCTGGGAAGGGTTAGACTGAGGCGAACTGGGTTTTGCATGGCCCTAGGGCACCGGGGCTGGGGTGGGGGAGTGTGAGGCTGCCTGCCCCATCTCTGATGGCTCTGCCCCTTCTTCCACTCCCACAGGATGGTTCCCGACAGCGGCTGCCACAGAAGAAGAAGACGGTGTCATTCAGCACCATGCCCAACGACCGCAAGATCAACAGCACGGCTGCCTGCATCTCCTTCATGCTGGAGGGCTGCGAGCTGAAGAAGGTGCGCTCCAACTCCCGCATGTACAGCCGCTTCTTCGTGCTGGACGCCGACATGCGCTCCCTGCGCTGGGAGCCCTCCAAGAAGGACTCGGAGAAGGCCAAGATCGAGATCAAGTCGGTCAAAGAGGTGCGCGTGGGCAAAAAGACACCGGTCCTGCGCAGCAACGGCCTCTCCGACCAGTTCCCGGACGAGTGCGCCTTCTCCATCATCTATGGAGACAACTACGAGTCCCTGGACCTGGTGGCCAGCTCAGCTGATGTGGTGAGTGCCTGGGTGATGGGGCTGCGGTACCTGGTGTCCTATGGGAAGCACAGCCCTGAGGCGCCTGGCACCAGCCACCCCAGCCTCCGCACCTCCTGGATCTCCTCCGTCTTCGACCTGGCTGACCTGGAGAAGTCTGGCCGCATCCCTGTGTCCCGGGCTGTGCAGCTGATCAAGGCGCTCAACCCGGGCATGAAGAGCTCCACCATCGAGCTGAAGTTCAAGGAGCTGCAGAAGGCCGGCGAGCGTCCCGGCACGGACGTGGCCTGCGACCTGTTCGTGGAGGCGTACTGCGAGCTCTGCACCCGCCCCGAGATCTTCTTCCTGCTGGTGCAGTTCTCCAGCAACAAGGAGTACCTGGGCCTGAAGGACCTGCTGATGTTCCTGGAGGTGGAGCAGGGCATGGAGGGGGTGACGGAGGAGAAGTGCTTGGAGATCGTCAGCAAGTACGAGCCCTCCAAGGAGGGCCGGGAGAAGGGCTACCTGGCCATTGACGGTTTCACACGCTACCTGCTCTCATCCGACTGCTCCATCTTCGACCCGCAGCACCGCAGGGTGTGCCAGGACATGGCGCAGCCCCTGTCCCACTACTACATCAGCTCCGCGCACAGCGCCTGCCCGAGGGAGGACAACTTCTGGGGCCGCTCCGACATCGGCGGCTACA
>NW_010203383.1:0-4977 GCF_000695765.1 Mesitornis unicolor
ACAATTACCCACCCTAACTGGTCAGAATTCCTCAACCAACCAGAATTTTCTTGCAACTATAACATATTCATGCAGGCATATAATATGGGTTGATATATACTGCCCTGATATATATCTGTGCTGGAATATCATGCAGGGTTTTCTAAGCTTATAATAGCTCCCCCAGTAATAACAAAGCCTCATCCCAAAATGCTCTCTGTCTGCACATGGGTGTTTATATTTGTTTGCCTTGTTAATAGTTGCACTGCTTGACTTGATTATAATACATGTCCTGTCTAGGTCTCCACATGCAAGTTGGTTTCTGAAAAAATACACATATCAAGGAGACATAAGCACTGGAAAAGCTTTTCTGCTGGGCAAAAATGGCTTTTCCACAGAAATAGTACATTGCCTTAACCTAGTTACAGCTTTGTGTAAAAGAGACAGCAGTGGGAAGAGACGTGTTTTTGAAACATCTGCACGATCTTGATACTAGTGCCTTAGATAGTACTTAACACAGAATCACAGAACGTTAGGGATTGGAAGGGACCTCAAAAGATCATCTAGTCCAATCCCTCTGCCGGAGCAGGAACACCTAGATGAAGTCACACAGGAAGGTGTCCAGGCGGGTTTTGCATGTCTCCAGAGAAGGAGACTCCACAACCTCTCTGGGCAGCCTGTTCCAGTGCTCTGTCACCCTCACTGAGAAGAAGTTTCTTCTCAAATTTAAGTGGAACCTCCTGTGTTCCAGCTTGTGTCCGTTACCCCTTGTCTTATCATTGTTTGTCACCGAGAAGAGCCTGGCTCCATCCTCGTGACACTCACCCTTTAAATATTTATAAATATGAATGAGGTCTCCCCTCAGTTTCCTCTTCTGCAAGCTAAAGAGACCCAGCTCCCTCAGCCGCTCCTCATAAGGGAGATGCTCCACTCCCTTAATCATCTTTGTAGCCCTATGCTGGACTCTCTCCAGCAGTTCCCTGTCCTTCTTGAACTGGATGCAATATTCCAGATGTGATCTCACCAGGAAGAGACCATCTTAACAGACCTTTATGGTATGTTTCCTGTGAACTAGATATCTGTCTTAAAATGGAGGACTTCAGAACTGTCAGCCTGGAAACAGGTCCCCTGAAAATTCCAGCTAGAAACATCTTCCTCAGGGCATCGTCTGAAGTGGTTGGGCTACTTATTTATGCTTTGGCTTTGATTTGTTAGTTAGATGTCCCAAATGAGATGTATGAACACAAAATCACATATTTCCAAGAAGCGCTTTGATGAAATTATCATTAAATGTACTTGAATGAATAATTATTTTAGATATTTACTGCTCATTTGAGTGAGGAAGGAAGAGGGACAACAGAAACCAGTAGTTTTATAGGTTTATTTTGATTTTTCTCATTTATTCATCTATCTGTATATTTTCCTGAGAAATTAAAAATAAACTTAATTGTCTGTCCATGTATTTGCCTGTGGATGTTCTTAGTGGCTCAAAAGCACAAAAGATAATACTATTTGATAAGGTAAAAAGCTTCCTCTCCCTTGAGGACAAGGCAAACACTTGCATGCAGCCCTTAGCTTTTAAGGTGTTTTCACCCATCTTCTCTCAACATATCTTATAATTAATTAATTTTAAAATTTTTACTTGCGTCGCTTTTTATATTAATGATTTTAAATCAAGATGCAGATATATTTGTTGCAAGCACTTTTCTCCTCTGTATCTTCATATGGGCTGCTCTCTTTTCCACAGGTGTTAAAAATGGTGGCCTTTGTGAAAGGTGATCAAGGTGACAGCTGTGAATTGGCATGGTACCATAAATATATTATCTATGTGCCAGTTGTATAATCACTATAACCTACTTTCTGATTAATCTTTTTCATCAGTGTTGCATTAACAATAGCAAGGGGCACTGCATTTCTGGTATATTAAAGATCAGATATCACTCATATACTGAATGCTTCCAAATCAAAAAGTTATTAGTTTCAAGGTCACTATTTTGAACCAGTGCTTAGAGTTCATAGGGAAACAGCACACTGGTACTGCTAAATAGGAACAAACTTAGGACAAAATAAACTTCCTAGAACACAAAGATGAACCTCTCTATCTTCTTTACCATAAAGTGAAGAAATTCCAACTTACAAGTGAAATCATCTTTTGTCCGTAATGTAATGAAGGTTGTTTCAGGATATGATGGGCATATGAGTGCTGGAATTTCCATTTCTATTATTAAAACTTTTTCATTACACTTTATATACTTCCTGAATGTCAAATTCTGGTTTTAGCTGAAATTTCCACATTTCAGCATTTATCCCCATGTGTTTATAGACAGAAATAATATTGCCTCTAGTCTTCTGATTTTCTAGCATGACCTTATGACAATAAAACTCCACATATTTTAACAGTTCATGTTAAAAGCTTTTCCATTTTCCTAATTGGCTTAACATCCTTTCTATACATTTCTTTAAACTTTTTCTTTTTTTTTAGAGCATGCACATTATGTTGCAAACAGTATCAACAGCAAGTCTTCTCTTGCCTCGTTTGTTGTATTGGTGCTTTTTATTTCCTGGTTGAACTGGTGCTCCCTATTTACTGGAAACTCAACAGCTAGATCTTCCTCCTCCCTAAAAATCTCAACAAAGAGTATTGCAAAGTTTTATACTGACTAATCTTGCATTTGTATGCCATTTCTAGCTCAAATATTGTGTTGGCCAAAAAGTAATTGTGGGGTTCTTTAATAGATGGACACACATCTCTTGAACTGTGACTAACTTCATTTTAAACCACAAATTCATTATGTAACTTGAGAGCTGACAGTTCAAGCTTGTTTTGGAAAAAGAAAGTCCATGATGTCATTAACAATTATTTACTTGGCATTGATTCCAAAATGGAAAATCTAAAGGAACATTTTTGTCACATTTTGCTGTATTACTTCCAAAAAGGGAAAAAAGTCTGTACAAGCTCATAAAACGTTATGTCGTGTGTATGGTGAAAATGCCTTAAAACTACAGCAGTGTCAGAATTCTGAAATTTCAGTTCAGAGATTTTGATGTTAAAGATATACCAGATTCAGGAAGGCCAATCGAAGTTGATAATGACAAAATAAATGCAATGATCAAATCCAGTCGGTGTTTAATGACACAAGACATTGCTGATAATCTTAGCAGATCTAAATTGAGCATCAAAAACCATTTAAAACATCTTGATTACATTCAGAAGCTCGATATGTGGGTACCGCATGAGCTTAAAGAAATTCATTTCACTAAGCATGTTGACACCTGCAACTCTGTCTTGAATCGTGAAGACAGGAATCCATTTTTTAAACATATGATAGTGGGTGATGACAAATGGATGGTCTACAACAATAATGAATGAAAAAGATCATGGAGCAAGTGTGATGAAGCAGTTCAAAGCACTTCAAAAGCTGATATTCACCAAAGGAAGGTGAGATTTCAAAGGTATTTTCCAGCTTTCTAAATATTCACAGAGGAGCATAAAATTAAGGAGAACTTGGAGAATATCAAACCAGCCTTAAACAGAAAAAATAAGTGAACTCATGAAGAGGCTAAAGGCTTTCTTCTCACTGATATTGACAGGAAAAGGAACACTTTTTTGAATGCTATGTCTCTAGTCTTTCTGTTTGAACAATGTCCACCACTACAAAAGTCAGCTACCAGACTGCCAGGATAAAAGTAAGCTGTGAGAGCCAGCAAGGCACAACTCCAGAAGTTATAATGAAACACAACCTTGTAACAGATAGAAATGAAAGAATGCTTTAGCACTGAGGTTAAGTACCTAGTAGTAATCTAGCTGTTGGCATTTCTTCAACAAATGGAAAGGTGGAACATCCTCAAAAAGGTTCTTTTTTTCACTTTTTTCTTTTTTTTTTCTTTTTTAAATAACAAGCCTAATTCAAGTGAATCACTGCATGAAGTACATACCTTTCTCTGTGCAGAATCAAGAATTTAGGTTCTAAAAAGAGAACTTAAATTTCTAAGGTAAGCAGAAGTCTTGTATTTTCCCTAACTATGGTCAGGTTTTACTTTGTGGCAGTTGGCTATAAAGGGAAAAGAACTCAACATCTTGCATAAAAGAAATATTCAAACCTACTTTTTCAAGTTTTCTGTTGAATGTCATGAAATATTATTTTTTAAATTCTTCAGATATTCATTATTTATTTTAAAATCATTTATTGTGTCTTGATTTAATAGGTGTGTATTTTACCTCTGAGTGATATTAAAATTTGCATAGATTATATTTTGTCTATTAAGACCTGTTAAAATCCCTGTCCATTTTAAAAGAGATAGTTACTCTACCAAGGTTGCAGACACATCTTCTCTTCATGAGATAATTTTTCTGATCTAAGAATCTTTATCAGCAAAGGAAAAAAAGTATTTTTAAATAGTTTTGTACACAGCTTGGAGAAAATTAAGACAGTAATTAGATAGAAAAATGGATCATTGCCACATGAAAAAGAATAGTCATTTTATATGATGAATTTTGATTTGATTATCCAGGAAAAGTAACGAATTTGTGTCATGGATATAATCAGTGTTAATAGACTCTCATTTTTCATTATCAACGGAGGAAAGAATTTCTATCAGTATATCAAAAGGACTTCAATTCAGTATTGCTTGCTGTACGTATCAAAGAACACCTCAGTTTTGAGGATTTCTGAGTTTCTCTAAGACATTAAAATTTTGAAGTCTAGTACAAAAGAGGAAGTATTCTGGTAGCTGATAAGACAGAAGAAACCAAATAAAGAAACATAGATTAAAAGTGTACCTCTAAGAAACTGTATAATGCATAATCAGAGAATGGTTTAATAGATGACTGGTGAATTTTTCCATAAACAGAACTAACTGCAGTACACAGATAATGAACCCCCCACGCTTTATTTTTTTTAACAAAGGTTTATTGTTCAAAGTAGGAAACATGTAAAAATCAACAGTGACTAAACTAAAGGCTTCCATTCACTCTATTCAGCTATGGTAATATATATA
>NW_010203384.1:0-3043 GCF_000695765.1 Mesitornis unicolor
TTCCAGGACCTGAAAGGTGCCTATAAGGAATGTGAGGAAGTGCTGTTCACTGGGGCACGTAGTTATAGGATGAGGGGTGATGGTTTTAAACTAGAAAATGAAAAATTTAGGTTGGATATGAGGAAAAAGTTCTTCACCATGAGGTGGTCGATCACTGGCACAGGTTGCCCAGAGGTGGTGCAGGCCCCATCCCTGGAGATACTCAAGGCCAGGCTTGATGGGGCTGTGAGCAACCTGGTCTGGTACCAATGTCCCTGCTCAGTGCAGGGGTTGAACTGGATCAGCTTTAAAGGTCCCTTCCAACCCAACACATTCTGAGATTCTATGAACACTGGATGGGGTTTATCAACACCCATGGGAGTCAGGCAGCATGACAATAATTCAGTGCTGAAGATGGGAAATAGAAACCTCCTTATATGTATTGGAAGAATCTTAGCTACTCTATTAAATACACAAAAAAATAAAGAAACAGCTTTGATTAAGGACTCCAGCTGATGAGGAATCCCCTGCAGCCCAAGGTCTCACACCCTTAATTACCTTTGCTGTTGAATGCTTGCAACTAAATTCGTCCGTCTTTCATGTCCTGCCATGCATACCTGCATTTCTTCATCGTTTCTCACCAGTTATAATCACCGTGTCCCGGAGGCAACAAATAGGAGATGTATTTGGGGCTGTCTTTGTAGCAGAGTTCAGCCTTTTCTGAAGTCCAGCCCATCCTAGGAGAATACATCACATCTGATGCCTTTCCCAACAACTTGCTACAATCCAGAAATGGATCAAATACCTCATTAAGAAAGGATTTTACTGAGTGCAATTGCCAAATGCCCCATAAATGCTCACAAGTTGGACCAGATGACGTCCCTTCCAACTGAACTACGCTATTCGGAACCCAAAACCTCATGTTTTTCCACATGATGCTGAGGATTTGGAAGTGTTTGGCTTTGCTTTTCAACAAATGGCTGTAAGCGCCTTGCAAAGTCCATGGATTTCTGATCTGTGAGGTTTTTCTCAGCTCCAGGAGGAGCTGAGTCTACAACTGCCCTCTCTTCAGCCCATGTGAGTGAAGCCCAGCTGGGCAACATGGGTTTATTTCGCAGAAATTAAACCTTATCTGCTGGAAATCATATTATCTGGGATCCAAAAGCAGGTTTTCCATGGTAACTTTCCTTTCAAGAAAGCCGTTTCTCTCCATGGAGTGCACTTAATTGTGTTATAAGCCCTTTTTAATTAAGATAATCTAGAAATTAAGTTAAATTAAACCTTTTATTTCTGCTGTAGAAGAAGAGAGGACGCTGAATAGCTGCTGATGGGAGGGCTGAGCCTGTTCATCCCCGGTCTGGCTCCAAAAACCTCCTGATATTAATTAATAGGAGCAAAGCTGTGGAGAGATTAATTCAGCACCTTCACAGATTTTACCATCACTTCTGAAACAAAGGGAATTTCCTCACTGAACATAGGGAGAAAACATAGGAAAACATCTCCTCATGTCCCTGGGACTTCTTAGGAAAAAGCAAATTGGGGTCCAAACTGAGGATAGGATTTGATTTTTGGCTTTCTGATGGCGGCGGTCCTTCAGGTGCTTTCTTGTGCCAGAAACTTGGGAAATGGGCAGCTTGGAGGTGCTGGTGATGGAGGGAGAGGCAGGAAAGGGGAGAAGGGATGGGGGCAAATTTCGGGGGTGAGAAAGCCTTGAGGTTGATGGGTTAAAGCCTCGAGGTTGATAGATTAAAGCCTCGAGGTTGATGGATTTGCTGTCAGGCACCTGGAGCTCACCCCTTGTCCTTGGCTGATGGGGAAGGGGCAGCAGGAGATGAAGGCCCCAGCTCAGCATCCTAGAAGCTGGTCCCAGGCACTGAGCTCCTCCTGTCATCAAAATGGGTTTGTTTGAGGAGATTTGGGTAAAACAACGTGATTTAGCTAAAGCGTGATGTATTTATGAACTGCTGAGGCTCTGGGAGAGAAGTTACCCACCACCCTGGAGAAAGAGGCAGTGCCAGGTACTGCTTCTTAATAAGGGCTACTATAAATGCCTCAGTTTCCCTTGTGTTAGTCATGGTATGGGGTCTTCAGGCTTTTGGGTACAGAGTTTTTGGGTCTGGATGTCTCCAGAGAAGGAGACTCCACACCTCTCCACAGCCTGCTCTGTACTCTCACATAAATAAACTTTTCCTTATGTTTAGATTGAACCTCCTGTGTTCCAGTTCGTAACCATTGCTCCTTGTCCTGAGAAGGGCCTGGTCCCACCCTCCTGACTCCCACTCTTTAGATATCTGTAAGCTTTGTTGCTTATAAACAGGGCTGACTATGACCATAACAGGGCTCCTGATGTAGGTACCTTCGTGCTGTTGGTTGTTCAGCAGCTGCAAACGTCCATCCCGTGTGTTTATGTGAAGATATCTGTAGCACATCTATATTTCTGTCCCAAGTTCCTATAAATCTGCCCTGCTCTGATTCCTGAAGGCCACAGCGTGATAAAACGCCTGCCATACGCCTGGCGTGTTTGTGCTTTGATACTCTTATCTCTGATTTTTCCCCTATCAAAAGCAGGAGCCCTTTTCCTGCAACAGCCTTTGCAGGGAATAAAAATGCTCCTCTGTCCTCCCCAGTCACCTTCCTGGGCAGGCAAAGGGGTCTAAGCTGGGGAAGGGAGGAGAGGACTCCGGCCGGGTGTATTTGTACCAAAGCAATGCGATAAGAAGCAAAGCCCGCGTGAAGATAAGCGTGTTTATTTTATTAACAGACCAAGGATAAGTCCTGCGCTCTTGGCATTGCTCAGCCTGATCTGCTGGCGGGTGGAAACCACAAGTGGCCTTGTCCAGAGTAGGGTTTTATTTTATTTATTATTATTAATGTTGTTGCTGTGGTTGCTATTGTTATTCTTGTTGTTGTATTGTTGTTGTTATTATCGTTGTTGTTATTATTATCATCATTATGTATATGTGTATGTGTATGTACATGTGCATTTATCTTTATCTTTATCTTTACCTTTATCTTTATCTGTATATGGATATCTATATATATATCTATATTTATATCTATATTT
>NW_010203385.1:0-292 GCF_000695765.1 Mesitornis unicolor
CTCCTTGGGGTGATGGACCCTCCTGCACTGTTTCCCCCACGGCAGAGCTGGAGCTCTGGTGCCCAGGCCCGATTCATGGTGGGGGTCACTGGGAAAGGTGGGAGCTGGAAGCAAATGATTCCTTGGGTCTGCAGGGAGGGAAGTGGGAGTTTGGGGGCCTGGCCTACCCCTTGCTGTGGTGGGACACCCCATGGTGCAGCGCATCATTATAGAAATCATCCCCATAGGGGGCCGTGTTCTCCTCTTCCCTTCTGGGATGGGGAGAGGGGTTAAAGGAGATTGACTGTGCACC
>NW_010203385.1:347-1179 GCF_000695765.1 Mesitornis unicolor
CGGTGCAGGGTTTTCCAGCAGTGAATTCATCGAGCAAGGGCTGGGCAGTGAATCTGGGAGGTGGAGAGGGAGGTGCTGGGACCGACCCAGAGGAGGCTGTGAACCAGGGTGACGTGGACTGAGGCTGGGGACCCCTCACCAGCGCTGCGGGACCTGACTGTAACCAAGACACGGAACGCGCTGGGTGCTGTTTGCACAGCGCCTGTGCCCCATGACGAAGGTGTTGTCGTGGGGCAGGACTTGGGATGTGTCCGCTCTGGATCTGCAGACCGAGAACTTTGTCAAAGCAGAAAAGCGCCCTGGCTCTGGAGCACGGGGCCAGATCGCAGGTGTTGGTTCAGCCACGGAGGTGCCTGAGCGGCATCGGAGCAGCCCCGGTGCTTGAGGTGCTTGGGAAGGAGATGACGAGGGAGGAAACAGCGCGGGAAAAGGAAAAACAGGAAAAGGAGCAAAGGAAGCGGGCAGAGAGGTGGTTTCAGAAGAAAGCTCGTGACAGAGGAGTGATCCACGGGGCTCACAGCGGTGGCACCGAGGCACTCGTCACCCTCTGTGGGTCACGGCCTCACAGTGCTGCGGTGCAAGGGTGCGGTGGTTGTGCGTTGTGGCGGGCTCGGGCAGTGCGGTGGTTGTGCAGTGCTGTGGTTGTGCAGCGTGGTGGGCTCCGGTGGCACGGTGGGCTGTGCACGGTGACTGTTGACAAATGCTCCGCTGTCGTGGTCCTACCTGATAGGCTTGTGGTCCTTTTCTTGTTTTCTGTTTTACCTGTTCCGCATGGTCTGTGGTGTGGAGGAGCAGGGAAGCTGCGTTGTGGTGTCGCTCGTGTCCGACCGTG
>NW_010203386.1:0-1381 GCF_000695765.1 Mesitornis unicolor
GGGCCGCTCCCTGCGGCATCCCCGCCATAACACCCGCTCCCTTCGCGTCCCACGGCCTCTCCACCGCTCCGTGGGGCCCCTTTAATCTTTCGAGAGGGCGATTTGCCCGCCTGGCCTTCACCCTGGGTGGCTGCTGGGGTTTCTCTGCGTTTCGAAGCTCAGTTTTCCCCTTTTCCCAGGGTCGTTTTCTACTTCTGTGGGAGTTGTTTGGAAACGCTGAAGCTGGAGGGCTCAGCTCTGGGGGAGGGCGGGGATTCTCGAGCCGCTTTTCTTGCGGTTTTGGGTGGGAACGGGGAAACCCTGGGTGCTGTTGGGAGCCGGAGCCGCCCGGGGAGCGACTGGTCCTTTCCCGGAGGGTTTTGGGTTGAAACGGGCCCGGTTGGGGTCACGCAGCCGCTCGCTGCTTCGTTTGCTGCGGTAACAAACCGCCGGCGTGAAAGTGAAGCCTCATCCGTCTCAACAGCAAGGAATAAAGCTCTGTTCATTACAAACTCACTTCTAACAACGAGCCCGTCCTTGTGCTCTGGTTTATATTTTCCCCTGCTGCTTTTCAGACTTTCAAAGAGAAACTCCAAGCAGTTTTTACTCCAAATAACGTTCCAGCTTTCTCCCCGCTCTTTTCCCCAAGAAAACTCCTTCCAGACCCCGTTACTCTTGGGGTGTGCGCTCAACCGAGTGCTTCCAAGCGCGGTTTGCAGGATAAACGCGGGCAGAGCCGCTGCTCGTAGGGGATGTGCGGCAGAACGTGAAGAATTAAGGTGCTAATTAAGCTGAATTAACGAATTTACGTCGCTTGATGAGGTGCCCCTGGTGCCGCTGCTTTGCTGAGCTCAAATTCTTGGCTTCTAATTTTCGTACTTGCGTCATCCATCGATGTTTTGGGGGTGTTTTTTGCGACTTCAAACGCTGTCATCTAACAGAGCTTTGGTTTGACCCGTTTAAACTGCAGATAATCCCAAACGCTGGGTTTAAGCTTGGTTTAAGCTTCCCGTGGCAAAGTTTGGCTCGGTTTAGGCAAGAAAATGAACCCAAATATTGAAGAGTTCAACCTTGCAGACGCTTAAAAGGCCGCAGTAACTTCTGTAATTCGTCTTTGGTTTGGGATTATTAATGCTGATTAATAAAACGTGGACAGAAATGACCATAAATCAAATTTCCATCACTGGGAGGTTCTGGGATCGGTTTAAGGTCGACCTCGGCCGTTTTTTGGGGCCCTTTTCATGCTCTAAAACACGAGGGGAAAGGAAATATTTGAGTTCCCCGCAGCTGAACCCATCGCGATAGCGACCGTAAATAAACGTACGGGGGGGATGGGAACCCGCCCAGGCCGGGCTCGCTCCTTTCAGAGCAGTAGAACGTGATTTTACTGCTGATTTTACCC
>NW_010203386.1:1404-4671 GCF_000695765.1 Mesitornis unicolor
CGTTAATTACTTTAATGCTGAGAAACCGTTGGGTTTTCTTCGTTAAAGCCCCGCGGGCGGCGGCGGCAGCGTCAGTCGGTTGGGAAACCAACCAGGGATTGGGCGTCGGGCACCGGCGCAGGTAGGAATCGATCTCCCGTGCTTCTCATTACTGTTAATTAAATTATTTCCCATCCTCAGAGGGAGCTGTAATCAAATTCACAGCATCACCCCCCTCCCCTCGTTAGGGTTTTGTGCTATTTTGGACCGATTTCTCCAAAGCAAACGCGGTGTTGGGGTAATTATCTACTGGCAAACAGCGTCTGGAGCCGGTTCAGGAATGCGAACCATTTGTTTGCAGGAATTTATTTTATTTTATTTATTAACCCTGTGCGAAATCCCTAGCGCTTCGCCCGGGAGGAGCTTTTATTTTAATCTGCTGCTTTTTATTTTTAAACAACTTTTTTTGGCTACAAAAAAGGAGAAGAAGGAAGCGTTCGGATGCTTCTGAGGGGATTTTAAAGCCTTTTTAGGGTGTAATTAAATAATTTGTATTTTAAAGCTCGCCGCCGTCGAAATCCGCAAGCTTTTGGAGAAATATTGGCGGCGTTTCGGGGTTGTCAGGGCTGGTTCTGGGTGAGGATTCGGGCGGCTCGAAGAGCGGATGTGAAAGGGGAAGCGGCCACCGGAGCCAGGGAATCCCAGCACCTCCTCCCTCGCCCTTCACAACGCAAACTTGGGGTGTTATGAAGCAAAAATAGCAAGAAAAACCCCTTATTTCAGTCAAAATTAATCAAACCTGGTTGTCACCCCCCCCATCCCGCACAGGAGTCGTCGTTTGGCTGGAGAAGTCCCCAAAACGGAGCTGTGGAGAATTCACCGCGGTGGGGAAGGGTGAGGGGTTCGTCGCCCGCCTTTCTCTGGGACATTTTTGGGTCGATTTATGCTAAAAAATCCCAATTTGAGCTCCAGGCGAGCGCTCCGCAACCTCTGCTTTTCAGAAGCCACCCAGATGGGCTCGATACTCGTTAAATATCAACCAGAAAGGTCGGTTTGGGTCGGATGGACACAAAACCCCTCAAAAGGGGACTGAAATTCACCACAGAGACCCGAAACTCTTCTTTTTCCACGTGTCTCATCCCTTTTTGCTGATACTTTGGAGCTTTTTCTGCCTTCGTCTGGAACTGCAGGAAAACTGGAGATTTTACCCAAAATTATCAATGAAACCCAAAGGAGATGAGGCAGATCCAGAAAAACATGGGAAAAAACCTTAAAAAAACCACTAAAACCACCCCAAAAAGGATATTTTTGGCAAGGGATCAGCTTCCTGAAACCAGAAGCCAGAATTGGGTGGAAATTTGAGGGATTTGGGGCGGGTTTGTTGCTCACTGAAGAAAAACTCCTGCTTTTGGGAAGCCAAGGGCGTGCGGGTTTCACGGCCTTCGTTAGGGAACACTGATTTTTGTTCAATTAAGCTGCTGTTATAACGGATTTCAGGCCTAATTAAGCGTCGTAAACTACTGCAAGGTAAAAAAATAGCAATTTTTTTAAGGCTTTTGCCCAAAATCCAGGAAGCAAAGAGTGTTCAGGGCCCACAGAGCAAACGTGGTCCCCGTGGGGCAAAAATGAGAATTTTCCCGGACAGGTTTGTGCCCCAAATTGCAAATTATTTTGCCTTTTTTGGTAAAATTTCAGCTGAGCACCAGTGCTGCAACATCCTTAATAAATGGGGTAAATCCTGAGATTTCTGGAGATCTCTGAAAATGGGAATCTGGGGTGATTTTCCTCCCAGAACCAGAGGTTGCTGGTGCGGAGCAGATGTCCAGGGTGGTAAAATACATTAAAAATACCTTAAATAAATAAATACATTGAATATATTAAATAAACACGTTAAATATATTAAGCATGTTAAGTATATTAAATAAATACATTAAATTATATCAGGCAAAATTGGTGATTAGCAGAGGAATAATTGAAATATTGGTGGATTTTAGTCCCAAATGGGAATTTTTCGGGGGGGTTTGGAGCGAAACCGCCTTCACCCCACATCAAAATCGCTTGGTTTTGCCTTATAACGTGTAAAATTGAGCCGTAATTGCGTGGGTCCTCGTTAGCGCTGGTGGATAATGAGGGGCGCAGAGCAGCGCTAACGAAGCGTTTGTGTTTTATTTGAATTGAATTGAAATTTGTGATGTGTGGGTCAGGCACCTTGTACCGTATTTACGCCACGAGCAGCGCCCTGAAAATCGGAATAATGAGAAACGAATACACGCGTAATTAAGCAATTAAATGTTTAAACGAACCTGGGTGCTTCAGCAATTAAGAAGTCCTTTGCAGTATCATGTCAGCTTAATTTAATTATTAGCTGGGTTTAATAACTGCGATACAAAAGAAGAAACAAGTTTGGAAACTTAAATAATGTCGTACCTGCTAATTACAATAATATTTAAAATTAATTTGAGCTTTTCTGTGGCGATTGCTCCTGGAAATTCAGGTTATTTAAAAGAAAAATCTTGAAATTTGGAATAAATGAGTGATTTATCTTCTCGAGAGGTGAATCTTGATGGTAAAAATTAACGATAATTAAAAGAGCAGAGACTTTGGGGCGGGAAATGGAGAATTTGAGGTGTTTTTTGTGGCTTATTTTCTACAATGGGAGCGAAAGGATCGGAGATTCAGCTCAGGAATGTGTGGTTGGATTTATTTTTATCATATTTTTTTAAAAAAAGCCAGGAAAAACGTTGTTTTCACCTCATTTTGGGTCCGTGCAATTCACGCTTTGTAAAAAGTCAAATTTTTGGGGTGGTTTTTGTAAAAAACCGGGATGCATCCGCTCCAGAAAAATCAGCTTTGTGGGCCCAAAAACTCTTCCAAAAAGCCCAAGCTCCTAATTTTTCCCCTTTCTGTTATTTCTGCTGCCGCGAGCTCTTCCTCCTCAGCTCAAAATTCGTATTTTAAATTTTTTTATTCTGAATACTTGTGTGTTCTCATCCTCTCTCAAAGCTGGGCCTGAAACAGCTTCACTCCATTTATTCCTGAAAATTTAAACTCCTTTGCTTCCTCTTCCCGCTGACAAAAACCCTTCAAACCGCCTGTACGTAAAACCTCAGGATTTGGGCAAATCGAGAATTTGAGAGTCGTTTTTGCGCTGTTGTTGCTTAGGGTTGAAATTTGGGGTGAAAAGCCAACACCGAGGTCAGAAATTCAGTGTTTGAAGCGGAAAGACCCGATTCCTCATCAGTTTGGGGGGAGTCCTCATAAATTTTGGGGCGTTCATCGGAATTTGGG
>NW_010203386.1:4720-7719 GCF_000695765.1 Mesitornis unicolor
TGAGTTCTGGGGACGGTTCTGGTAAATTTAGGGTGGTTCCTTGTGAATTTGGGGCTGGTTCCTCATGTATTTTGGGATGTTCTTCGTGTATTTGGGGTCTTCCTTGTAATTTTGGGGTGTTCCTGGTAAATTTGGGGGCATTCCCTCATAAATTTGGGCGCATTCTTTGTAATTTTGGGGTGCTCCTGGTAAATTTGGAGGGGATTCCTCATAAATTTTGGGGTAGTTCCTTGTGAATTTTGCGGTGATCCTCACGAATTTTGAGGGTGTTCCTGGTAAATTTGTGGTGTTCCTGGTAATTTGGGGGGCGTTTCCTCATTATTTGGGGCTGTTTCCCGTAAATTTGGGGGGATTCCTTATAAATTTGGGGGATGTTCCTCATAAATCTGTGGGGATTCCTCATAATTCGGGGGCGTTTTCCATAAATTTGGGGGCATTCCTCCGCATTAGGGAAGGTTTTTCAGGGTGGCAATGGCTCTGGCCGTTGCTAATTTCCCATTTAAAGTAAAAAAAATCCTAAAAAACCAATTTATATCAGATTTTTAAATCACTTGACCCATTCCTTTGAGTCCTGATGCTTCCCCGTATCTCATCCCCCCTAAAAAAGGGGAAAAAATAAAGCACGCCCTTGATAATTTTCTTAAATTTAGCACCAAGAGTATTGGTTCCCCCAAAATTTGAGGTTTCGCGGGTTCTTGGCCGGCACAAAAACCCCCATCAGGGTAAATTCTCACCTCCAGTTGTGATTAATTTGCTTTTAGAAAGTGACTTGTAATTCCTCTTTGCTTCCTGTTTGCAAGATTTGGGTGATAAAATCCTTGTATTTACCCACTGAAATAGCACTGGCAGGGACGTCTCAGTAGCGGGATCTTAACATTTCTTGAATTTTTATTGAATTTTTAGGGTACGAGGCGCTTTTCCCAGTCTGGAGTTGAATACCCGTGGGGGGAGGATGGGATGAGAGGGTCCAGAGGTTGCAGAGATGTTTGCGGTTGGGGTTTTTTTTTTAAATTTAAAACTAAAATTGAAATAAAAAAAAATTTAAAATTGAATTAAAGTTTAGAAATTAATGAAAAAATAAAATTTAGAGTTAAATTTGTAGGTAGATTGTCATTAAAAAAATAAGGCTCACCGCTATTTTTTGCTGTATTTAAGGACGCGATTCCCAGCTCCCCCGGGAGGGTAATTGAGAGTAATTAGCGTTAATTGGGGCACAATTCGCTTCCCCTGGGGGATGAGCAAAGGACTCTGAAGTTTGAGCTCTTTATTTCTTTAATTTTTAAAATATTTTTTTAGTTATTCTGCTTTTGAGCACCCGCGGAGTCGCTGGGGTGGGGAAGAAAAGGAGGAAAAAAAGGGGAAAATGTGATTTATTTTCCCTGTCGCTCTCCTGGTCCCAGGGGAAAATTCCAACCGGTTTGCAGTAGAAAAAAAGTGACTGTCTGGAGCATTTTGCTGCCTCTGGTGGCATTTCCATGGCTGAGAGGGACGGGCTGTTGCTAGGTGGGGTGTTTGGAGCTGTTCTGGGGGAACATTTGCTTTTTTGAGCCATTTAAAAGATTGAAATAGGCCTGCGTCTCTCGACCGTTTTAACCAGTCACGGCTGTATTTCAAAAAGCTTTATTTTTTTTACTTGTATTTATTTTATCAGCTGCTTTGGGTCAAAATTTGTCCTTTTGTGCCTCAACTCCTACCAGGGAGCCCCGTGTTCCTCATTAAATCATTTTAAACTCAGCATTTGAATATCGTAGCGTATTTCTGATGGCCAATTTGATTTTTTTAAGAGGAAATATTCAAAATTACCGAATCATCTGTTACAGTTATGCAAAAACTTGGCTTTTTTGGTTAGCGATGATCTGGATAAAGGCACCAATGAAAGGAAGGAGAAATTCCCAATCCCCAATGGCTGCTCGTGCTCTAAAATTGTGATTTTTCCACATCTTTCAATCAAAATTACTCATTTCGGGAGCCGTTAGACTGCGACTGTCTTGACCAGCCAGAATTTTGAGTATAAAACCACATTTCTGGGGTTTTTTTGGACACTTTTTTGGGTATTTGCCTCTGTTTTTCCTCCCAGGACTTGGTTTCAGCTTCTTAATCCTCGACTCTTTCAAAAAATTGAATTTTTTGGGAATCGGGTCATTCTGGGCTCCAAAGCCTCCCACGTTTGTGAGGTGCAACAGGACAAGAATCGGCCGTTTTGGACAAGTCAGGTGGCTTTGAAATCCCCCAAAATCGGACAAGGTTTGGGTGGAAACTCATCACCAAGGTTGGGCGCCCTCAAAATACGAACAGGGATTTGTGGATTTTTTTATTGGAAGAGATTTGTGATTTTTTTTTGAGAGAGAAATTTGCAGCTTTTTGACAGGGATTTGCGGCTCTTTTTGAGGGGTTTGGGACTTTTTCGATGGGGATTTGGGACCTTTAATAAGTTTGTGACCTTTTTTCGACAGAGATTTGTGACCTTTTTCTGAGAGATTTCTGACCTTTTTTTGACAGATTTGCACCTTTTTTCCGACAGATTTGCAACTTGAAAAAATAAAAGTCCCAAAAAAGAGATTTGAGAAATTCGTGACTCTTTTGGATGGGGATTTGCCTCTTTTTTGAGAGATTTGTGACTTTTTCAACAGGGATTTGGGACTTCATTTTGATAAGTTTGCAACCTTTTTTTGGACAGAGATTTGAGACTTTAAACAAAAATGTCCCAAAAAAGAGATTGGAGAGATTTGTGACTTTTTTTTTTTACAGAGATTTGCCTCTTTTTTTGAGAGATTTGTGAATTTTTTTCAACAAAGATTGGTGACTCTTTGAGAGATTTCGGACTCTTTTTCAATGGAGATTTGTGACTTTTTTCCAAGAGATTTGTGACTTTTTAGATGGGGATTTGGAACTTTTTTCCTGAGGGATTTGTGACCTTATTTTGATAAGTTTGCGACCTTTTTTTGAGAGATTTGAAACCTTTTATTTGACATCTTTATCACTGCTCTGGATGAGGGGAT
>NW_010203387.1:0-3262 GCF_000695765.1 Mesitornis unicolor
GCCGGGGCGGGGGTGCTGGCTTTGCTGGGGATAAGTAGTGCTCGATTAGTCACTGTCAAGAGAGCAAACCCGTTGAGCCTTGGGATTCCCGCTTTGCTGTGATACGTTGGGAGGAGCATTCGGTGAGACCTGATACTGGTCGGTGCTGGCTTCTTCTGATGGGTCGTAAAAATAAACTTCCACACGCCTGTCTGTTGTTGGGGTATAGATGTGTGTCTCAAACAGATGATCATCTTCTGTTTTCTTCTCTAGGGCAAATGCACCAAAATTAAACTTTGGCAGCAGCACTGCAACTCCAGCCACTGGAATCACAGGGGCCTTTGGCTTTGGTAGCTCTGCACCATCCAGTGTGCCCTCCAGTCAAGCAGCTGCCACTTCTGGCTTTGTGTTTGGGTCTGCTGGCACCACTGCTGCCACCACCGCCAGCACTACCGCTCAGTTGACGACAGCAACTGGAGGGTTTACCTTTTCCAGTAGTACCACGACGCAGGCCGGAGCAGCCAGCTTCAACATCAGCACTGCAGCTCTGCAAGCAGCGCCCACGGGGTTGACGTTTGGAGCAGCACCCACAGCTGTTGCCACCACTGCTGCCACCGTAGGAGCTGCAGCCCAGTTGACAGCCCCTTTCAGCCTTGGGGGGCAGTCCACAGGTGAGAGCCTGGGCTCAAAGTGGCAGCTGTAATCAGGAAACCTGGCAGCAGGGAGTGCAGCTGGGGATGGGGTGGAGGTTCTGCAGCCTCCTGCTGCTGCTGTTGTGAAATGGAGTGAGTGGCTGGACTAGGGGAGTTTTGGATATGCTTATCCAAGTCTTCAATGATGAGTAACAATTGCTATTTAGGCTCTTTGGCATACTGCTTTCATAGGATGTAGATGTCTCCAACCTCATGTGTTATTGAACATGTTTTGGTGATTGGTTTTCTTGAGGCCAGGAGGTATTACAGACAGAAAACCCCCCATTCACTAAGATCTCAGCAGGCACGCCTGAATCCATTTGTTTCTTCACTTTACATCAGTTGGCAGAGTCTGAATATGTGTTTAAATGAGCCTGTGAGTTTGTCTATTGTGTAGGCCAGTCTGGCCAAGCAAAGCATGCATTTGAGAAAGTTTCTCAGGACAGCACCTTGGTCTTGCTGATTTTTGTGGTAAACTGCTCTTCACCTTCCTGACGGCAGGAAGCTGCCCACTTCTGCAGAGTCTGGCAGAAAGTTCAGTTGGCAGCTTTTGGTTTACTTGTTGGTGATAGTGCAGGCCTTGGAGGGAAGGTCAGCAGCTCTGCCATGAGGGTGACGATCGTCTGTGTTAGAATTGTTCTTGTTTGTCTTTGTAAGTAATGAGCTGCTTAGCCCTAGTTCATTTCCTGGATAGTGCAGAGTATTTGTTACACTGAATGTTTTTTCCTCACACTTTTGTGAATTCTAACTTGAACATTGATGTGATCAGTTTCTTTGTAGTGAAAGCTTAATCTTTTCTTTTTATTTATACTACTTGTTCCAGGTCTGAACTTTGGGTCATTGACTTCAACACCAGCCACTAGTGCACCCATGGCAACACTGACCACTACCACCAGCCAGGGACCCACTCTGTCCTTTGGAGCCAAACTTGAAGGTATGAAGTGATTTTGGGAAATAATTAGCCAAGACTTTATGAACCTGCCATTCCTCTAGGAATAGTTTTCTAAACTGGAGTCTGGAAATGGGCTAGGAGTGTTTGTGAATTTGAATTTGCAATGGCATCAGTAATGGGTGACAGTTCATAGCTATTGAAATTAGTATCCTGTATTTTTTTGTTGTTCTGTGTGCCAAATTCACAGTGAGAGTGAGCCGCAGATTTAAAGGGTATATAGGAAAAGAGATAGAGCTGAGGTAGACTAAGGGGAAAAATAGTTTAAAGTTCCTGCATCTGTGAAAAAACTGGTGTAGGTAGGGAGATTTGTGTTGCATTCTGAGCATGAGTGTACAAGGTGTCTGCTTTTTGTTATAGTAACATCCACAGCTGCTACAACTGCTGCTACCACCACAACCTCCATTCTTGGTTCAACGGGGCCTACGTTGTTTGCATCTATAGTGAGTTCTTCGGCACCAACGTCGTCGTCTACTACTGCTACGGGCCTCTCGCGTGAGTCACAATATACAGGCTTTATTCGCTGGGGTGATAAATATGCAGCATGGCTGGTGCTACCTGTCAGCAATGGAGCTGCAGATGCTGGCATAATGATGAGGCATGGAGGGTTTTGTTCAAGTCAAAGCCTGCTTTAGATTCAGAGTGGGAAAGCAGCATGGGACAGCTTTAGTTGTATATGAACTTTTTTTTCTTTGTCTGGGTAAGATCGCCGTAACTGAGCTTTCTAGCGATGTGTTACCTGCTGTTCTCCAGACCCCAGTGCCTTGAGTCTGGTTCTGTCTGCCTTTGGCTTTTGCAATAGGTGTTCATGCTTCTCTAAGCCCAGTGGTCTGAGGCAGTGGAGATGCAGTGTGCTAAAACCAAGTATTCACACAGCTGCAGGTTTGCAAGTTCCTCTGCTAATAACTGGCAAGTTTCCTCTTGCAAAATTATTTTTGTGTCAGGAAATAGTGTCTGCTTTCTGATGGCTTTAAGTCAGTAGCCATGCTTTGAAGGCAGTTGGAGCAGCTTGTTTTCTCAACCTGCAGTGAAATGTTGAGGCTTCAGTTTCCTTTGGTTTCAGAGACCAGCTGCAATAAATGTCAGCATTCACCAGAGTTAATACAACTATTCCACATATAATGCTGTCTTACACCTACCTCTAATTTAGTTGATCCTTCAGTTAAATGGTGATTGTGTTTAATACAAATAGAGACCAGATGGAGGTGGGTGAGCGGGCAGGGTAGAACTTTCCAGGGAGGCACTGCATTTAATGGGTTATGCAAACTCTTAATGTTGGCTTCTGTTTACAGTTGGTGCACCTTCCACTGGGACAGCCAGTCTTGGGATGCTTGGGTTTGGATTAAAAGCTCCTGGAACGACAGCTGCCACAACCAGCACTGCTGCTGGTAAGAACTTGCTGCTGGAAGTAGCTGAGGAGAAGGAAGCCTGGCTTCAGTGCTCTGTGGTAGTGTAAGGGGCCATGCTAGTGTAGCAACACAGAAGCTTGAATTTATAATGCCCTCCAGTAACTGAAAATAACTCAGTATTTCTTTCTTTGATCCTCCTTTTTCATCTCCCCAAATGCACAGTTGCTTATGACTTGTGAGAGCCTATTAGCAGCAAAGAGACTTTGGGTGACTGAAGGCTTGGATGTTCTAGT
>NW_010203388.1:0-506 GCF_000695765.1 Mesitornis unicolor
TTGGGACAGGGTCAGTGGGCAAACACCCGGGGTTTGGGCTGCCCTGGGGCCTCCCTTTGCTCCGTGTTGGTGCCAGACCCTTGTCCCGTGCCGTCTTTCCTACCCGTGTGTGTCCCGCACCCACCGGTGGCTGCGGGGCCGATGGGGCTGTGCCGTTCGCAGGGGCTGTGGCTGGGTTCCCCCCACACCGTGCTCCGATGCCAGCTCCGCTTCCCTCTCCCTGCAGACCCCGGTTGTCCAGAACGCGTCGTCCATCGTGCAGCCGTCTCCCGCGCACGTGGGACAGCAGGGCCTGTCCAAGCTGCCCTCCAGGCCTGGAGCTCAGGGGGTCGAGCCTCAGAACCTGAGGACGTTGCAGGTGAGCCCTCCCGGAGCGATGCCCTTTTCTCTGTGCAGTGCTTCAGCTTCCTGCCCTGGAGGGCGTCCTCTGCTGCTTGGTGCAGTGCAGGCGTTGAGGCTGCGGGAGAAAACTGCTGGTTTCACTCAGCAGAGCTGGTTTTGGGGCT
>NW_010203388.1:595-2166 GCF_000695765.1 Mesitornis unicolor
CGTTAACGGCGGTCGGTAATTGAGCAGGGCTCACCAGGAAGCCGAGCTGGCTGCAAGGAGGGCACGGCCTGGAGGTGCCGGGGGTGTCGATGCTGGGGTGGGGGTTTCTCTCCTGGTGCAGGGCTTGGGGTCTCTCCCCCACCTCGGGGTCCCCTCCCCAGGTGCCTCCTCGTCCCCGAGCTCTGCAAACGGACTTTGTCCGTCCCGGTGTTATTTATTTGGTGGGATGTGGGGTGCTCAGGGTCCCGGTGGTGGCGCAGGGGCAGAGCCTGCACCGGTGGAGCTGCTGCTCTGCCCAGCCCGGGGCTTCCTCTCCTCTGGCCCACGGATCTCCCAGCCTTTGCTCCCCCCTCGCCTTTGTTTGCGGCCATTGCTTCCTCTGCCATGGCCGGCTCCGTTGTGGTTTCGCAGTGGGGTCGGCGGTGGAGGAAGCGCTGGGGAAGAGGAAGCGCATTGCTTGTCCTGGCTTTGCGAGGGGTCCTGGTGTCAGACGGTGAGGAGGAGCGAGAGGGAGGGCAGAGGAGAGGATGCTCGGACAGGGGCTGTGCAATGCGCTCGCATCACCTCTGCCGAAAAACGGAGCTCTTTTGCCTGCCACCCCCTGCAGCGGGGACGCGAAGGGGCCCGAGGAGCTTGAGCGTGCGTCCCGAGGATGGCCCGGCTGGGTTTTTAACGGACGCCTCTCGTTTCTCTGCCCGGCAGGGTCACAGCGTCATTAGGTCGGCCACAAACACGACCCTGCCCCACATGCTCATGTCGCAGCGCGTGATCGCTCCGAACCCGGCCCAGTTGCAAGGGCAGCGAGTTCCTCCCAAACCTGGCCTCATCCGCACCACAACTCCGAGCATGAATCCAGCCATCAACTACCAGCCTACTGCCCGAGCCAGCGCCGCGGGGCCACGGCCGAGGGCTGGGGTTGGCGGGGAGGGGAAACGGGAATCGCTCTACGAGTCTGAACAGCCACGGGGGTGCCCAGAGCTCAGCACGAGGGCGACGGAGCGAAGCAGGGAAACGCATCCCAAATGTGGGTGAAGACGGATGGGCTTGAGCTGCGTGGAGGAACGGGATAAATAATGAAAAATGAGTAGAGGATCGTGGAAAACTGCGCGGTGTGAGCTGGCAGAGAGCAGGGCGCTGGGTCACCCCGGCAGCACCAAGACAGCGCTGGCTTCCTGCTGCGGTGGTGGCGTGAAGACCCCAGCGAAGACCCCACTGAAGACCCCACTGAAGACCCCACCAAAGCGCGGTGCCGCTCCACGAGCAGCCCTGGTTCCTCTTCCTGCGCTCGGCAGCAAGCGCTCGCTCCCCTGGCCCTTCCTTCCGCTCCTCTCCGAGGAGGGCGCAGTGAGCGCCTGCGGTGGAGGGCACGGGGCTCGAACCCCTGCGTTTCACACGGGAGTCAAACCCTGGGGCCGGGCCCTGCTCAGGCGTCCCCGTGTGGGGCTGCTCTGGACACCAAACCCTGCAGATTGTGCTGCACTGGGGCTCCTTGGCACCGGTGCTGCCCGTGGTGTTATCCTAGGGGGTGATGGGGTTGTCATAGGGGGTGATGGGGTTATAATAGGGGATGA
>NW_010203389.1:0-5400 GCF_000695765.1 Mesitornis unicolor
TAACGTTCTGTGATTCTCTGTGTGGTATGTCTAAGGTACCTTTACAACATCTTTCTAAACTGTGTTCCCTATAAATAAAAATATAATAAACAACAATTAATTAGGCCTAAACCCGACTTATATTAATGTTCTGAATCACATGAATATTTTTCACAACTGGTTGATGTGAAGAGGATTGTGATGTCATATGCAGAGGATTAGAATATTACATTGGAAGTGATCAGGAGTGGATAGATTATAAGAAACACTGATCCTGCTTTTATGGGGAGGACATTAGCATATTTTTTCATATACTTTCCAGAATGCAGTAGTAGGAAACTTTTATAGTATGTATTTGATTATTATTTTTAATAAAAATTTCCAAAAGTACAGAACAAAACACAAATAGAGAGTAAAAAGGATATACCACTACTGAAAAGCTGAGTAGCTCAGAAAGCTAAACTTACTAAATCCTACTTCTGCAATCAGCTCACTGCAAGCTCACATGAGGCTGTGCCCACAAAGATGCCTCTTTAATCCTCATGTAACTCTACTATAGTACACCAGAGCAAACTGAACCGACACAAGACCTCTTCCACACCTTTCCTTAGATGTACAAGTCAAAAGAAACAAGCATTCACCTGAATCAAAAGCCCTCACACCTCTCTGCCTACAACAGAACTAGTCCCCAAGAAACTGCGTAAATGTGAAGGTTCTAGTTTAAAAGGACAAAATAGTTTAGGTTGGTTAGAGTTTTGCTCTGTCTTGACTTCTCAATGCTGTAAGCAAGTTTGGTACTAGAGGCACTTTCAGAAATCAACTGACCTTTGTCATTATAATATGAGAACTTAATATAAGAATCTCTGGAGACTAGGGAAATGCTGGAAAGTACTGAGGCCTACCTGCACTGTCCCACACTCTCCTCTTCCCCCGTACCCCTCCGTGCACTTAGTAAATTTTTCTTCGAAATTAAGTCCTCGGTAAAAGCAAAAGGGGGCAAATTGAGATGTGACAGCTTTCCTTTTTCCTCAGTCATTTTCATACATAATGCAGTGACTTACTAAAGTAGCATCTTTCTTCAAAGACCAGCTCCCCGCATCATCGCTCCTGAAAGGTCAATCTACACAGGAGCTGCATCATGTCAGTGGGACTGCCTTTCCAGAGATGCACAACACAGGTCATTCCTTTGACACTTAATGGGACTGGCTGATAGTCCGCTCTTCTGAAGGTAAGAAATCAAAAGCCTACAGGAGACAGAGGCATTGGTATAGGTAAATTATAGCACCCATTAGCTACCATGTACAAGTGGACATTGAACCTTAAAATAAATGGCATGTTCACACTATCTATAAAAAAACTGTCCACACGTGGGCCCCCAGTGTGAGAGAGATGGACACACTGAAGAGAGTCCAGCAAAGGGCCACTAAGATGATAAAAGGACCTTCTCTCCTATGAAGAAAGCTTAAAAGAGTTGGCATGGCTCAGCCTGGAGCAGAGAAGGCTCATGGGATCCTATCAATGTGTATAAATACCTGAAAGGAGAGCACACAGAGGATGGAGCCAGGCTCTTTAGTGTCCAGTGACAGGACCAGAGATAATGGGCAAAAACTGAAACACAGGAGACTGACCGTGAACATCAGAACCTCTCTACTATGGGGGTGACTGAGCACTGGCACAGATAGCCCTGGGAGGTTGCAGTTTCCCCCTTGGAGAAAAGCTCTCTGGACATGGTCCTGGGCAACTGGTGGTCCTGCTTGAGCAGTGGGATTGTACAAGATGACCTCTGGATGACCTTCCAAATCTTCTACCATGCTATGATTCCGTGAACATCAACTGAGTAAGAAAGTGCCATTGCAATTTCTTTTTCAGAATAAACTGCACTCTAAATTGCACATGCTGTTCAAACTTTAGCAATTTTATTAAATGCACTGCTCTAGTTCTCATCTATACAATGCTTTTTAGAGTTTGGCTCAATACATAGAGATTGGGAAAACGCCGAAGAATTATCACCACTGGATCAATACTTTATTTAACATGGATGAACTTATGTTTCAGAATTACTTTTAGTAGTAATAAGGCAAAAAATCTTCACTTTCTTGCTATGCTTTGATATTAACTATAAATCACAGTGGTTAATAAGCCTCTAGCAAGGTTAATTAATAAGGTAATATCAATAGAATATGAAATTCTATTTAATTAACCTTGCTAGAGGCTTATTAAGGTAATATCAATAGAATATGAAATTCTATGGGACAACTATTATCCATGGCAAAAACAGAGAAGAACAAGAAGAGACACCCAGCACAAACTGAAGTGTAGGCAAAGAGCAGGTTGTTTTCAAAACGAGACTCTGAACAGGACAAGCATTCTACAAAAAAAAAAGTTTTAATACAGTACTCTAATGCATCAGTTTTCATGTTAAACTGCATCTGAATTGAACTATCCATCTAAAGTGTGTAGTTTTATCTATCATTGGGTTTTCCCCATTGTAAATTTAAAGTCATCAATTATTAACCTTTTTTGGAATAAAAATCTGGAAACAAATATATGAAAGCGTATTCTCTGATGCCTCCAGGCATTCAATCAAAACTTCTGGAAGAGCCCCACAGCAGTTCCAGTGGATGGTTTCACATGAAATGAATCACTAATGCAGTTTGACTACTCAAAACATGTTGCTTAGGCTCAAACCCACCAGCTCTATTATCTGTCACAATTTGCAGAGGATACACTACTCTCGAGTTCTGATTAGAATGCTCAAGATTTTTTGAAAAAAATGTAAACATTTCTGAAACCATAGATTATAGGCAACTCTTACAGTTTTACGCCTCTCCTGAACAAGATAACATTAAAGGATCCATCTCTTCACAGAGCTGGCGTCACACCCCTATCTGCTGTGCAAGTACTGTGTGCTTTCAACTCTCAGTGAGAGAACTGAAGCTAGGGACACTTAGTACTTCTCTGAATCCATCTCTTAATGTGACAGGACTAGGTAGCATCCCTGACTTCATTTACTGAGCATAATGCATGGAAAAGATGATGATGACAAAATTCTTCCCGACAATGAAATTTATTTTTACTTCCAATTAAAAACAAATGAGAACTGCATTGAAAAAACCAGCATCACAGGATGTCATGCGTGCACAGTTAAACAAGTGTCAGGAAACACATGAGGTCATACAGAACATGTCATAAATTAATTATACATTAGGAATCAGCTTTTAATTACATTATCTAATGCTACAGCTTCAAGATGCTCTTGAGATCTCCCACAGATACACAGGGTCTTGATAACCTTCAGGGTATTTTTGACTCCTGAATCAGATACTTCCATTATGAAGCTTTCCTTATTTTCCATGCTGTTGTCAGAAGCCATTGCTATCAGAAGTCTGATGGAACTCTAGGATAGGGCAGAGCAGTTAGGTATACAATTACTGAGATACCAGCTCTGCTTACGTGAGAAGTGTTCCCAACACTCGTTAGCTTGAAAAGATAGTTTGAGCCTTTAGTTAAAGGTCTCCCAAAAGTACCTGAGAAAGAAACTTGGACTTCTCAAGCTGGCTAGCCATCTCATGCTGCTTTCACTTAACTTTCTGGATGTTTGCCACCATACAGAACAGGGAAGGATAAAAGCCATTTTTTATTAGGGAAGGGCTCTAGTTAAAATAAAAATGCAAACCATTTAACCTAACGCAAAGAGAAAACTTAGAATATCAGAGTTATTGTTCATGACCAGTGCCCCAGGAACATGAATAATATAATTATTCCTGAACCTCATAAATGAGTATATATTTTGTGTTATCTGAAGAGAATTCTCTTTATTAAAACCAATCTAGCCTTTATGAATAATACATGCCAGCTTCAGACAGACCAGATCATTGCAAAATTACTTCTAGGAGAAAAAAAAGACAGAGTCTTACTCAGCAGATATACTTCCTTATACTTTCAGTCACAAAGATATCCACTCGCTCTCGTATATTAAAAAAGTCAAATAACAAAACAAAACAAAAACCAATTAGTCTAGCCATCCTTGCTGAGAAGGAGTACAAGTTACCATGATAGGCTTTCTGCTGCCAGAGCTACTGTTCACACACTGGGAGTGACACAGTCATTATTGCTCCCGTTAGTCCAGTGCAAAAGGGAGGAGAGTTTCTGCACGATACCATACTCAAATGGGCCTTCACCTGAGTATTCCTACCACATAAGCAAGAGACCAAGGATGCTGTAAAACGAGACAGAGAGAGCAGAGGGAGCACCCAATTAGGATTGACTTGAGATCTAGAAACAGATTTATCCACAACCAGGAACGTAAGAGGTTCAATACTTGAAAACAACGGGAAATGAAACCCACTCGGTGCACAGGTGGCTGGCAGTAGCCTTGGGAACTACACCACAAACCAGGCTGTTGTTGCATCTTCACAAGGGGCTTCACAACCTGACAAAAAATGGTTGAGGAAACCCAGATAAGTAAAACGTTTATTAGTTCCGTGGCCTTCACATAACAAGGCTGAAGTTTTGGGTTTGTTGTTTGTTTGTTTTTAAAAAGGTCAGATAATAGTGCTACTGGATGTGTATGAAGGTTAAACGCCCATCAAATAAATTACTGCACTACTCACTTCAGCTTACTAGAAAGATTACAGATTACATTGACAGTGTGCTGACAGGCATTTCTCAGACATTAAAAAATTAAATGTTCAAAATTTAGCGGAATACTATGAAGAAAATTCAGAACTCCTGTCTTCCATCTATTGTCCAGCAACTGCTGCTACTCCAACACTGGATTCTAATTATGTTTTATAGAGGTACTCATACCAAGGCTAGCAGCTTTGCAGAGAACCTGTCCAAAGCAGATTTTAAAGGAACAACATATATACTTATGAACAACCTGTCACTTCTAAAATATCTGTCCTGAAAGCAGGATCTGGATGCTTCAGGTTCACAGGTATCAGTTAAGCACTACATGTCAAGCCCAGAGAATATTGTTCTTGAAAGCTATTAGCTGAGGGTGGAGGTTGTCAAACATAGAAGATAAGGCACTCCTGGAAGTATTAAGATTTTATCAATACTTTGGAACAAACAATGCTGGAAACCAAGTGGGAATGAACCTGTGGGTATATGCCAGCAACAAACTTCAACTTTTAGTAGCAATGTGAAAAATATAATAAACAAATTAAACAGAAGCACTAATAATATTAAGCTTGAATACACTTTCTTTACACGCATATACTGCATTTCCTTTCTGAAATGAACACCACAACTAACAAATGGCAAAGGACAAGTTCAATGCAATGACCAACTCCAGCTGTGAAAAGTCTGATTAAAATCTCATTCAGGTCAGAAATATCTATGCATAAAAATGTTCCCCAAAAGACAGAGTATTTTAGACTTCTTCATGGAGTGACCATGAAATGGTGGAGTTCAGGA
>NW_010203390.1:0-4723 GCF_000695765.1 Mesitornis unicolor
CGTTCAGTCCAAACTTGACACGGAGAAGTCGGACTAACAGCGCGGGAGTGGGAGGGGGACGTGTAGCATAGGCGCCCACGGTCAGGACGGGCGGCGCCCTGGTGGTATTTTGCAGTTAGTATTTAAAAGTACTTTTTGCATCTTGAAAGTTTTAAAATTTCCCGTATCGTAAGAATGGCTTCAATAACCAGAAATGTAGCTTCTGTAATACAGAACTGTCACAAGCACAAATGGAACTCTTAAGTTTCCTTCTTTAGTTCACTAGAAAATCTGAAAATTCTATTTGCCCGCTTTGATTTTAGGAAGCAAAATGTAATGTACCATCTGAAGAAAAAGTGGAAGAAGCTGAGCAACCCAGTGATATAGAAGAAGGAGGCTTAGATCTCAGTGTGTCACTCAAACCTGTCAGTTTCTACATCGCAGACAAAAAAGAAATGCTTCAACAGTGTTTCTCTGTCATAGGAGAGAAAAAACTACAAAAGATGCTGCCTGATATTTTAAAGGTACTGAAATACACTTCACCTTTTGTATACTTTTTACAAGCTTGAACACTTGTGTACGAAAGCACTTTTATTTCTCAAGTCTAGTGGACTTCCTGCTTAAAAGCTGTGTATCTCTTAAATAAAGATTGTGTCAAGTGTCTGAAAGTAAGACTTTAAAGATTTGATATAGTTAGTCCAGCTTACTCCTTTTTGCACTGCTCAGCCATTGCCGAACTGCAGGCTGCTTATTTCTATGCTATCTTTCTGTAGTGGTTAGTTACATGCAAAGAGTTTTGTAATTGCATGGTGTAAATTTGGTAGTGTTATTCACTAATAAATATACTGATTTTTTTTAATAAAAGTTTGGTTTCTGTTTGTGTCAGCTGAATTTCATTCTATTGTATTAAATTAATGTCTGACATAAGACCATAAAACCTCTTCTTGATAAATAGCTTCTGAAGCCGTAACTTCTGTGGACATTAGAGGAAGTATTGCTACAGTTTTACAGGCTTAGAACGTACTCTTCTTGAGTCTTATGAACTGTAGGACTTGATAAAAATTAATTAGTCTAGCAGGCTGTACAGAAGCAGAGGCTGCAGATGAAATGCCATTTTTGTGACTTGTTAATAGTTTTCAAATTTCTGTCTTTAATTTTTATCTTTATGAGACATATTATTAATATAAGTGAGATGGGACTTCTTTGTTTTAAACACATAATGAATTGGATACAGTCTAATCCATTTCTTATCTCTGGAAGAAGAAGAGAGGTCTAGAGCAGCTGGAGGCAAAGGCGTCACTGAGTTTGAAAGGAAATTGCCTGGTGATATAGAACCAAACCTACAGAAAGGTCATGAATGTTACAATATGCTCAGCACTTCCTAATTTTGATACTTGTATGTGGTATCGTAGTTCATTTGAAAGTGTGAAATGGTCACTTCATTTGACCAAAAGGATACCAAGTAGTATGAAAGATGTAAAGGTAACTGGTAATGCATAAAATGTGTGGTGATGTGCGGTATCTATCAAGCATGAGAAATGGACCACAATGTACATACTATGTTTTCATTATTATGGTATACAGCTGTTGGTGTAGTTAATAGCAGTGTTTGCTTCAGTTCATGCATTTGGATTCAGCAATGCAGGCTTAATTATGTAATTCACCTGTTCTCAGAAGATGGCAAATTGGGAGTAATCAGGGCAATAGTGGTTTGCCTCACACATGTGACCCAGTATTTCTACTGCTTGAGTGTTACAGATGCAGTGAAAACTCTTAGCCATAGGTCAAGTAACTCATAGTGTGTATTGCTTAATTTTTCAGAAAAATACCACACACACACTTAATTTTTGGAATGCCTACCTGGCGTTCAATAGCTGCATCAATGTAGGTCAGAATAGGAAAGAGACTTGCAGTCTTAGTTAACTCTTCATTCAGTACAGTTGGAGTGCTACTTATGCTTTCCTCAGAAATTGTTAGTAGCTCATGATCTGTCTTATCTGTCTTCTTAGTGCTGTTCCATGGATGAAATCAAAAGGCTTTGCTTGGAGCAGTTGGAGCTGTTATCTGAAAAAAAAATGTTGAAGATACTTGAAGGTATGAATGAAACTTTTAGGCATCACTGTATGCCAGAGAACAGTCTGCCTTTTAACTGGATTTTTCACTCTGTTTCTAGCTACTTGTATAAACACTAATAAGTACGTATTACTGTATGTATATATATTTATTAATATACATATATATAAGTATTACTGATATTACTTAAAGTGTGTGTATACATACACATACATATATATATATATGCTGGTTTTGATCTTTGAAGATTATTTCATCTTGGATGAAATTGTCTATCAATTTACAAGCTATTAGGGACACATTAAGAAAGCAGTAGTATAAGCTTCTTTTCCTTAGTACCCAAACTAAGAAGAAAGCTTTTGATTTGGTGGGCAAAACCAAGCTAGGAGTATGGAAGTACTGTTTGAAATCCATTAGTTTAGGTAAACTGACGTTCATTTGCCTCCTGGTTCTCCGACATACTGCAATACCAGTTGTGTTAGCAATTGCGCTAGAATATTCAGTGTAGTTAAGGGATTCTTGGTAGATCCCTCTGCTCTGCTGGGACACACAGTTCATGTACTTTGATTAAGGATACAACATTCTAGCTTTTCAGTATCTTACTGAACTACCACTGGATAGATAAAGGCTGTAGAGTTTATTTGTAAACATTGCTGTCTTCTCAGTTAAGTGGAACTCTTTGAATATTGAATGCTGCAAGTACCTTCTATTAATTCTGTTGCTGCTGCTTTATTTTTAGTGTATTGTGCTAGCAATAGTTACTCTATTTTTTTCGTAGTACAATGTAACTGAAAAATGCCAACCATATGGATAGCAGAAAACTCACAAGTAAGGTTTTTGGAGAATAGTGAGTCCAGTGTTAGAACATCTGCTTTAACTGGGGAAAGAGAACTTCTTCTGCTGATTGCCATAGAGTTTATCATTAAGAGTAAGCCTAACTATATAGCACTAATTATATTACCTGCCTAAATTTTCATGTTTGAAACTGTGTACATCTAGGCAAGATTGGAGCTGATTCTGATACTGACGAGGAGGCAGATGGAGGAGACAAGACTGCAAGTGAATCAGTCAGTCAGTGAGTAAAAGACAAAACACTTTAAAATATAACTTAAGAATACTGAACAATACAGGGTGGTTTTTTAATGCAAAATGACCAAATGTAACTTTGAAGGACCCAGTTGTTATATCTTTCATTTTGTGGTTACTTGGATGACAATACGCTCTGACTGCTAGCAAGCCCTAAACTTTTAAACTTGGTTTTGTCACTTTATAATATTCAGTGTGACTTGAGCACATAACTGAGTTTCATAGTAATGATGAGCCCATCAGTTGAGTTGTTGTGGTTGAACATATGCACACTTCTCGCTTGCAATGGAAGTGAGTTTTATGATTTAGGTTAACCCTCTTTGAGGGAACTAAAGAAGTTTGAGTTACCCCTTCCCACTTAGTTCAGTGTACTGTGTTAAGTGTATTTTCAGTTCAGCTGAGACGTGTATCTTCTCTCCCACCTTTCTTTCAAGTCCTTCATTCCTGCCCCAGTTGAAGCAGCACTGACACTTGCCTGTTCCCTTGTGCTCTGTTAGGAATATTATAAAATGTCTGGAGTTTCAAGATCAGAGGATTCTGGCTTCTTAAGTTGGCATCTGTCAGTTTTGTAAAGGCCAACACTTTTTAATCTTTTAAAATACTTCTTTGCTTTTTAAAGACAAGTCTTGAACAGGTGAACTCTGTCTTGACAGTTTCTATGGAAGTAGTGAAGGGGAAAAGAAAGTTACTACTTCTCCCCCAATACATCAAATTTTACAGGTCTAACTTGCTTTTGGAAGAAGAAATAAAGAGCTTTTCTATTTTCATTGCTGACCTGTTCAGCTGGTCCACAGATTCAGTGAACAATAACCTTTGAGACAATACAAGAAAATACACCAGTGTTGGGCAGATTAAAGTACCTCTTTGTTGCTGGTGTGGTTAGTTCATCTGGACTTACTAAATAGGAATAAATGGATGGGAAAGATAGTGATAGTAATTCAAGTTTCACTTTCTGGTCAGTAACAGAGACTTGACTTCTGATCCTGTCTTTAATTCAGAACAAGTTAATAAGTTATTGAATGAAGTAATTTTGTTTGATCACATCTCATTAAACAAACATACCTGAAAATGGAATGGAATGGAACTAAGTTAAGTGATGTTTCTGTTTTTCTCATGTTTTAATGCCCTTTGACACTTTGTTCTAGTGTTCCATTTGGAGCTGATTTGTGACTATTTGTGACACTCTTTGGTATTTGTTGCTTACATGATCCATGAGTGGTGTCAGTACACCTGTTTATGTGGACTAATTTTCTTATTTTGAACATTGCTCTCTGGCTGTTTAAAGAAAAGCAAATTTAAAACTTAAAAAAACTACAATATACACTAAATAGCCAGTCTCTTGACATAAAGGAGTCTCTGTTAAGTGACTGATGTTTGGCAGTGAACTTCTAAATAAAATGAAAAAGACATTGTTGGCTAAGGAAACCATGAAAAATGCTCCAGGATTTTGATGTCTGGAGAAGTATGTGATTTTTTTTTTTTAAGGCCTAATTTGCAAGCTCCTTTCTATTGCAAAATATGTGAAATGCTCCTCATCTTAAAGAGATATGGCAGGGTTAGTGCTGCCAGATTTCAAGAGAGAAGT
>NW_010203390.1:4754-9358 GCF_000695765.1 Mesitornis unicolor
TCCATGACTGCAAGGCTTGAAAGCTGCTGTTGAGACATGTATTTATGACCCTTGGCTTCAGTAGATTGAGTAAAGTCTTGTTTATATGCAAATAATGTAATGATTTGGGCTGGTGAAAACTTAAAAAGGGGAAATTGTTATTGTCAATTGATGAATAAAAATAGCAAAACTAGGAAAGGAAGCAGGATTTACTGTTTTTTAACTAATGGGTGTTTGAAGACACCTAAAAACCATTTACCTGTGGCAAGGAGGAATGTTTTGGGAAAACAGCATCTGTAGGATGTAAATAGAAGTTTGGGAGTACACTGTTTTTACATGGTACAGGTAATATTCCAGGCATAAGCAAAGCAGTGAGTAAACTAAAGTGAGTTGTTGATGTCTGCCTTTGCTCACAGCTGTGTTGAAGTACAGCAGAAGTAAAACTGTCAAAGTTCTCTAACCATTGCTGCAGTTACGAAAACTGACAAAGCTAGATCACCTTACATCATTGATGAGAAGGATTAGAGAAGTAACTGACAGCAATATCAAGAAGAAACTGTGTTTCAACAAGTAAAAGAAGTTGAGAGATGCTGATCAGAGTTACAGAGCAGATTGCTTCCTTTCATAAACAGCATGGCTGAAGTGCCCCTTGTTCTTGTATCCCTGATAGTTTAGTATTTCAGACCCTTCCAAACTGGCCAGACACACATGCTGGTGTAGGAATTGTGGCTTTCCTTCTTCTTTTAATGCAGTGGGTTCAAAGCCAATATGCTGCACACATAGGTGCTGTCTCAGAACCTTGGCTCATAGGTTCAGCCATGTGCTAGCTTTACCAGAAAAAACCCAAACAAAACCCAAAACAACAACAACAACAACAAAAAAGGGAAAAGCTATTTGCATGGTAGAGAAATAAAGGGATAGAAGGAAGTAGGTGAAATATGGAAAATTAGTTTTATATTGATAATAAAGCCCAGTGCTTGGTAAGTACAACAATATTACACTTGTATAACTGTAAAATGTCACAAGCCCTTTTTACAAAATAAGTCTGATCTTTGGGCATTTAGGTTAACTTTTTTGCAACCTGTGTGTAAATAAATGTAAATACAAGTTTGCAAAACTTTGGAAAACTGTGTTTCACCCAGAACAGTAACAAGTCAGTTAATAGGGAGGCTAAAGATGCAGCAGTGAAAAGATAGTGAAAACTGCATTGCTGAGTTAATCTTTGGTTTTTTGTAATAATTAGTGTGTTTTTAATTATCAGCTGGGTTTAAACTGGTGAATTTATTTGCCCTGGAAAAACACTTTTCAGAACGAAAAAAGAGTTTCTTTGTTTATATTCTTATTATTAGTTTTTCATAGTTTGTCTTCATTACTTGTGTAAATGACTGTTTTTTTCTACATTCTATTAATGATGCAACATCAAGGTTTTTTACTTTAAAATCTGACTTGTCTTTATTGTTTTTATAGGGAAAATGTGAATAACAAGCCTTACACTAGTAAAAAATTTAACTGATTGAAAACATCAGTTTGTTTGTTTCATCCTTTTTCTTTATAAAGAAAATGACAAACTAATTTATACCTTCAGCAATATCTATCTATCAGTAGAAATCCAGAAAGCTTAAATCAATACATCTGAAGAAATTAAAAGTGTATCAAAATATACAGGCTTTCTTAGAAGGGCATAGTTTGTACTGTATCTTTTTTTTTTTCCCCCAAAATGTGCAAATAGTTATTTGTCACTAAAACTGCTTCCTGTCTGTACCTTCTGAAAGAAAGGATTTAGAGAAGTTTCTCCGATCTTCTTTTTTGGAAGATTGCAAAATTCAGATCTTTATCTGAAACTTTTGGGTAGTATCACATCTGTAATTACAAACCAAACCTTTCTTTTTCAGATGCACATATCCTAATTCAGCCATTGGAAATGGAAGTCCTGAGGCTTTTCCTAAATATCGGCTCTGTAAAAGCTTCACATGCTTCCTTTAGCATGTAAAACCTTTGCTCTGTTGTTTTCTCACCAGTATCTTCCAACTTAAACACTAAAAATCCTGGGATAAGCTTGCAGAAAAGGCCTGTGTTTGCCAGTGACTGGAAATTGCAGTAGATATTTGTTAGCTCTGTGTAGACTTTAAACTAGGCAGTTCTCAGATTTTTATTATTGTTTCTGTGTTACTGTCTGCAACAGAATACTGTACATCAAGAAGGATTGCTGTATACCAAGCTTTCAACTAAATGTCAGATACTTAATTAAAAGTAGTTAGCCTATTAATGTTCTGCAATACCAAGCAGGCATTCTTACCCTCTCATTCAAAAGTTACTAGCATGTTCTTGAGCTACTTTTTCCTGAATTGGTTCTTTAAATGCCTTGTAACAGTAGGACTGATAGTAAGTTATTTGCTGTGGTAATAAAATATGTATTAAAAGAACAAGCATGCTAATACCAGTGTAGTGATATGTTCATGAGTGTCATGTGACTAAGTGTTTTTTTGCTTTGAAAATCTAGTGGTTTTCACTGTGTGAAAATTTGCTGTTTAACGTTCAGTCCTTCAGGAATTTATTGGCTTTTTACAACTTTGCAGTCATGAATGCAATTTTTGCTTGTTTCATTTTAGAAAGGTTAGCAGTTTAAAGGCTTGTGTTGTTTTAACGTGTTCTGCTCCTGGAAACTGGGCTGTTCACAAGCATGCAGTGGCCATCTTGATATTTACCTCTCTAAGACAATTTGGTTATTTTCACCATTTGGAGTCACTGAAAGAATAGGCTGTGTGAGTCACTGAACAAATACAGTAGTATTTGGCATCTGTTCACTGTCTTCTGTTCTCATCATGTCCTCAAACTTCACCTGTAATCACAGTGATGACCTTTCATAGCTCATTAAACTATTTGATTAGCATCTATCATTTGGAATACCTTTCCTGTGAAGCACTACTTCATAAGGACTTTTTTTTTTTTTTAAATAGCTTGCAGTTAATTATTTTATGCTCTCATTTGTCATGGAAAACTGCCTCTGGAACAAAAATTTGCAGGAAGCTTACGAGGACTTGGAACTTTTAGAAATGTTTCTTAGACTTGGAACTGCAAGGGCAAATTTTAATATAGGAAGATTCATCATATTTATGTCAGAGTAGCAGAGGTACTGATCTCAAGCCTCACTTCAGAGATCTAGGTGAGTCTTACTTCGTAACAATTAAAAGCCCTGCAAGGAAGACATCATCAGCATGACTATCTCATGTTTTCAGACTGTCTTCTAGTTCAGTACACTAATTTTTTTTTTCTATCACAAGATTTTCCTGCTGTCAGATATCCTATCAGATACTGCTGATAGTTGGGTACCTGTCCACCAGTACTGCAGTGCTACTGTCTTTGTCCTTACCTGTCCATGCCTGTGACCAGTACCCCCTTTCCTAATCTGTGCTGCTGTTTTACCACACTCTGCATAATCTACTGGAGTTGTGGTATCAAATTACCCCCAGACCCAGAATTCTTTGACAGCTGTGCAGATTCCTGGGAGTAATAGCTTCTGTACAGAATCCATGTATGTCAACCCAGGTCAGCATTACACTACCATGGAGCGTGCCAACATAGCATTAAAGTAGAGGGTGTAAAGTGAAATATGTTACTGTGCCTTAATTTTGGATTAGCTTAATTTCTGCTCCCGTTGTTTGGAGACATGATGTACTACCCTTTCTTAAATCTGTACTGCAGTATAGATAAGTAGGAAAAAAGTATTTCTTACAATATTTCTAACAAATAAATTAAACAAGGTTAACAAGTTGAGAGCAAAACTACTGTGAACCGAAATGCTTCTGCTTGGCCACAAGATGGTGCGAAGTGTCCTCCTATTAAATTAAGTGATGGCAGTTAACCAGCAATACAGTGCAATGCAGTGAATTCTGAAAGAGTAAGATGTGCTGTAAAAGTACTTCTGGTTTCTTAAAGTTAGTTTGCTGACAATAGGTAGTCCTTAGAGGAACATAGTATTACTGTAAACAGTGATAGTGTCAAGGCAACAGGAAGAAACTTTGCAACAAGTTTTGATGCAAGATTTTTTCAGTTGATAATTTCATTTTATGTAGCTACTCAAAAGGGTGTAAGAATTTCACAGCCAGTGTTTGAACCGTAGTGGTTACTCTCAGTTTTCTGTCAAAACGTTGATTATATTTCTTCAGTGAAATTTGGCATTGGAGCTCAGGGTGATAGCAGAGATGTGAAGTTCTTGCCTGGATACTATTTGTGCAAGATCAGACCTTCCCAAGTTATGCATTGCTGTCCAGTGCCTAAATGACTACTCAGATCAAAATGATGAAGTGTGTGAGTCCAGATGGGACGCACCCACGGGTGCTGAGGGAGCTGGCTGAGGTCATTGCCGGACCACTCTCCATCATCTTTGCCAAGTCTTGGGAAATGGGAGAGGTGCCTGAGGACTGGAGGAAAGCAAATGTCACTCCAGTCTTCAAAAAGGGCAAGAAGGAGGACCTGGGTAACTACAGACCGGTCAGCCTCACCTCCATCCCTGGGAAGGTGATGGAACACCTTATCCTTGGTGCCATCTCAAGGCATATCAAGGATATGAGGGTCATTAGGGCCAGTCAGCGTAGCTTCACTAAGGGGAAGTCGTGCTTGACCAA
>NW_010203391.1:0-9597 GCF_000695765.1 Mesitornis unicolor
TGTCTGTCTCAGGGGCTGTAGAAGCGGCTGACTTCTTCACCCTGAGCAACAGGAAAACCCGTGGTGTTTAATGTGGTACAGAGCTTGCACTAATCGCAGTGGAGGGACTGGTGTTGAGATATGCATTACAGTGATAATTCTGCAAATTCCAGAGCATTAGCGTTGTTAAAATGTCAGGCTGATACCTTCCTCAGCGTTGAAACTCTTAATGCACTTTATCCTTTCAAACTCATGGTGCTCCGAGTTAAAGCATGAGAAGAGCAGGGGTTACAGAGGGGAAGATGAACAAGAAAGGAAAGGGGGATGCTGTGTTGCAAGACAGCCGTGCAAATAGCTTCCTTTAGCACTTGTGCCTTTCAGTCAGGTTAAACTCCAGCAAGACGTGTTCGCCTTTGTGACAACCGCCTGGAACTTGCTTGCGTTGCCCAAAGGGAGTGTTAGCAGCAGCGCCGAGCTTTTAATGCTGTTAGAAAAGAGCTGCTGTGTTTGGATTTGACCAATAATTCCAGGTGCGTGCACCACCTCATCCTGCCCCACAGCGCAGTGGCGGGAGGAAAGCTCTGCTGTATGGGCAGGTACAAAGGGGCTTGTGGCTTTTGGTGGACCTCTGTGTGTATCTGGGTGCTATCTCGGGGGAGAAACCATTCAGGAAAATGAAAGCTCTATCCATCGCGTCTCCTCGCTTCCGTGGTGCATGTGCCGCGTTGTTGTACCACTTCTTCGGGCCATCTTGGATGGCACTTCCCACTCCTCGGAGCTTCCCGGGGAAGTCACTACATCTGTAGGTGGAAACGCAAGCTGGCAGCTGAAAGGCTTTTGCAAGGCATGAGCAGCTGAGTTCTTCCTTCGCGGTGTTGGCACGCTCGCAGCCCCCACAGCAGAGAGAGCCTCTCTGATATCTCGGGCATGAAATAACCCGTTCCTTTCCCCCGTGTGCATCGAGAGATACAGAAACCAAAGGGATGGGGAGCGGAGGGGGAAGGCGGACGGGTGGGCCTGGGGCGCTGTCCGCGGTGCTGAGCAGCGCGCGGTGCCACCGGGGCTCGTAGCCACGTCGTGGCCCTTTGGCGTTCGCAGCAGACCCCACCGGTGCCGAGGGGACAGGGTTATGGCATTCTTTGGGACCCCGCGGGATGTGACGGCACCCCTGCGAGCCGGGGCAGTGCCAGGCGACGCCGTTTCCAGTTTCTGCCCTTTCTCCTCTTTATCTGCGTTGGCTGTAAAGCCGTTCACCTGGAAACCTGGAGTTTGCTACGCGTCCTGAGCACGGGCCTGGGCCGTGCCCTCGGTACGTGCGCTTCGCGCGAGCCCCCTGTTTTTCCACAATGGGGGCTCCTCTCAAACGTAACCCGTTTCCTGCGCGGCGCTGTTTGCAGCGCCTCTCCTCACGCAGCAGCAGAGAGGAATACAGTCCCCAGGCAGCGAATTAGGAGGTGGTAGCTGCTCATTTTTCATCTCTGTGATAAAAAATCTAATGCAATCATCAAAAAATAAAGCTGCGTTTTTCATGTCTTCGCCATTAGGAATGTCTCTTGCTGCTGCTCTCTTTTCCCTCCTACCCCCAAATTAGTGGGGTCTCAGCAGTATTTAAAATCTTGTGGAAATTCACTTTTGGATGCCAGCAAAGGGGTGGGAGTTGGAGTAATCTCCAGGGCCGTAACATTCCAGAAGCGTTGCGTTCCCTTAATAAAAACATTATTTATTTGGGAACATAAATGTTGTTTTCCAAAGGCATCATCCTGAACGGGGCCATTTTTCCTTGTCCTTTAGCTTAAGATATTACAACTCTTGGGAGACGTTCTCCTGGTTTAGCAGCCATAACCTTATGTTTATTGCATGTGTGGCCGCAGCAGCCCCCTCAGATAATTTTGTTTAGGGCTGTGAAATTTGCCTTCAGAACTGAAATTGAATCCATTCTCCGCTTTCAGCAGCGTGATGGGTTTCTGCATGTCTCTTCTTCCCAAGGATGTTTGCAGTTATTGATGCTGAGTGCGGCTATTTATCACAGGCAATACAGAACAAAGAAGAATTTATTAATCAGTCTCCTGCTCCCATATGCTTTCCCGAGGAAGCTGAAGCGTACTGTTTTCTCCTTGCCCCACTTATATCTGCATGGTTTTGCTGCTGTCCGGTCAGATTAAATCCTTGCTGAGCAAAAGGGGTTGCTCCGCAGCGTATGGACGGGTCAGATTCAGTGCGTCGGGAAGGAGATGTGCGTTATTGGCTGGCAACAAATAGAGGAAGCAGTGCGGAGTCCCACAGGGCTGACACCAAGATGTGACCCAGAGGCTGGGCCGTGTTGTCTTGGCGGCCCCGAGCAGCACCAGGGCTCTCGGGGATTGCTGTGCCTGGCTTTTGACATGGGTTAGTTTGTGTCAGAGGATGAGGATGTCCACAGGCAGGACTCCTCTTGGCCTTCCAGGGAGGGGGGCTCAGCGGCAGCGCAGACACAGGGGTAGAGGATGCTTTGTGTGAGCTCTGCCTGGAAAATTAGAGTCGCTGATGTGGGGACACTGCGATTCCTGCCGCTCTTGCGAAACGGAAGGTGCCTAAGGAGGTTCTGGTGGTTTTTCCCCCCTCGCGCCTACTTATGCGCTAATTAAAGGTCAGTCGCCATTTACATTCAGCGCATTTCTCCTCTTCCCTGGGCGGTTGTGCTGGCAGAGGGTTGTTTGCCATTTGACCAAGCCGTGGCTGCAGCGGCGGCCCCGGGGTGACAGTGCAGCTCCCACCTTTGGAAACCCAGCAGAGGCCATCGTGTGTCGGCCCGAATCGCAGCCAGCACCTGCGGCAGAGAGGAAGAGGGCCCTCTCCTGCAGCTCCCGCTCTCCAGCCCCACAAGACGAGTGTGAGGCATTTATAGGTTTTTCTCCATGGATACATACGCGGGCACGTTGGTAAAAATACACACGCGCACAAGTATATTTATCTGTAGTGCAGTGAAAGTGGCGCGGGCTGCGGGCTGATTCCCTCGGGTGAAACGCCATCCTTCCCTCCGAGCGCTTTCAACGGGGAGCTGTGCTGGTAATTAGTGCAAATATTTTGAATACAGAACTCATCGTGGGCCTTTGTCGCGGTGACAGGCAGTGACCCACGATGCATTTCTCCTTTCTTAACGCACCCGGAATATGTAATTAAGAGGTGACTCAAAGATTCGTTATCATTCTTTGTTTTCTAATGCGGCAGGCTGCTATGAAATGCTGCCCCCTCCTTCCGTGGCGCCCGGCTCCCCGTGACAGATGCGGGGATTGATATTTGCTCTGCTCTTCACATCACTCCAAGACAGTTCCTTTCCTTCCACGGCGTCGTGCCCGCCTTGCGTTTGGCCCTCGGTTTTGAAAGTCGGAGCTCTTTGGGAAAAGGCTGTCGGTTTGCGGGCGACTCGTGTGAGAGAGGCAGGGGGTGCTGCTGGAAGGGTGCAGCGGTGCCCTCACCCCAGATGCTTGGGTTGCTGAGCGCAGGCTTGGTGCAGCGACACCACCGGCACCGAGGGGTGGAGGAAAGACCCTGAAGGCAATTTGTGGAGATAAGCCTGAAGAGCAGGGCAGAAGGCAGGACGGTCACAGCAGAGGTGTAAATACCTACAGGAAGATTCGGCTATTTCCCAAGCCGTGCAGTGTTATGGATCCGGGCTGGCCCAGCATTAGCATAGGCAGGCAGGCTGTGATACGCTGCGGTGAATGCAGCGTGACAGCACCTGAGCGAGTCTGCGTGCAGAACAGATGTCTTCGGGCTGGGGCTGGGGCCGTGCACATCGGCACTGCATCAATTATGTATCGCTTCCCCCGCCGAGAGCAGGCGCTGGCAAGCGGGGCTGCTGCAGGAGGCACTAAAAGGCTGGAGAGCGAAGGAGAAACTTGAGGAGGGAGCTTACCTTTGGGGCTTGTTTGTCGTTGGGGCGATGGTCGAGGGTTGATGGGCCCTTTCATTGCTCGGACTCCCCGTCCCCTCGCAGCATCCCCTACCAGGACCCTCAGCTCTTGCACCGCAGCGATGGGAAGGGGCATGGGCTCCTCCTGCTCCTGCTCCTTGACCATGAACTTGAGCCCATGGCACCACATCCCGCTGTGCGATCCCGGGACCGCCGCAGAAGCCCGACAGCCTCCCGGCGCCTCCAAACCCCCTCGGCTCTTACTCGCCTATTTGTTTGTTTGTTTGCTTAATTGTGGCAGCTAGCTGCCTCTACCTGGCAATCCCTCTTCGTTAAAGGGAGCGCAGGGCTTTTATTACGACCGCGGAGCGGCGTCTAGTGTTTTCACTCAACGTATAATTTGCCATGTATGAAAACCATTTCCAGAATTAATTTACCTACTGCAAACAGTTTGTATTAATGAAAATGCATTTTTCATGTGGGTTTGCCAGAAAAGCTGGCTGGAGCTCAAGAGCTCACTTTATCCATCCGGCGTGAGTAGGAGATGGAATTTGTTTTAAAAATTAAATAAATAACACACCCACCCCCCATTTTTAATACAATATGGCCCAGCAATAATCTCCCAGGCAGACTGCAAAGGCTGCAGAAAGCTCCATCTGTGGCATTTTAATATGCAGCATTGTCTCTCTTTTTAATATCCCCCCTTTCCCGGCTCGTGTTTGTGTAAGTGAGACGCGAGATGCTGTCATCTTCCCGGGTCACAGTTTGCTGCTTGAAATGAACAGGAGCGGAGATGCATGCAGCCGCGGAGCCCTTCCCATATTAACACGCATATTTTAGAATAATTGATGCCGAATTCATTTCGCGGCCTTGTTTCTCCTCAGCCTTCCCCCACCCCCTCTTTCATAAATGCATGGATAAAAAAATCCCGTTATCTGTCCAGATGGCAGCTGGGTGCTCTCAGCTGAGCTGGGCCGTGCTCTTTCGGAGGCTCCTCCTGGCCAGGGAGGGAGCAGGGGCTGAGCATCCGGATGCGGAATATTGGGCAGTGTCTGTGCCTCCCGGTGCTGGAGGAGGCTCTTGCTTGGGTACCCACAGAGATGCTCAGCTGCCTCTGGGGGTCCTGCTCTGGTGTGAGCTGCTAAAGCCCAGCTTTGCCCATGGCCAGGTCTGACTTTTCAGTGGAGGTGCCATCAGCGGAGCTGCGTAACTTTCTGCAGAAACGTGTTAATCGAAATGCTGCTTGCAAGCTTTAAAACACTGCAGGGATGAGGCTTTTACAGATACTTTAAAATAAGGAGGTTTGAAAGATATTGCAAGATTAGCCTGCTTTGAAAACTTGCTGCTGTCTTGGGGTTGTCCTCAGTTATTGCGTGCTACCAAAAAAACCAAACGAGCCTCTAGTGTAAATAACTGAGAAGTAATGCAGGGTTTGTGGGAATCGAGGAGAGCAGGTGAAGAAATGCTGGTGTGCTCAGGTACGAGGTGTTTTGTATTGACCACAGTGTTCTTGGCCTCTGTAAGGAGAGTTAGACCCACTCGGTGCTTTCAGGGGACCCCCGCCTGCCACCCTCTGCACAACGCATGGGTGACAGTGGGGACCTGGGTTTAGGAGCCCCCCTGGTTGAGGCTCTAGGAGCACCGTGCACCTCTCCACAGGCAGCAGAGCCCTTTCCGGCTGTATCAGTGCTCTCCCCAGCAGCTGCTGGGGGAGGTTGGGCTCCCTAATTGAGGGCCATCACCGAGCACACGCGTCACCTGCCGCTCGGCGCTCCTATCATTGCAGCCTCACCTCGCGCCGCGTGTTTATCTCCTTCCAAGACTTCTGTCAGCAGCGCCACTCTCGGCATAAACTTAATTATATCTCCTCGGGTAGCAGCAGGGAGGTGATTTATTGCTGCCTTTTGTTTCCAGCCTCCCCCCAGCTCTCCGTGATTACGCTCCAGAAGACGTGCGCTCCCCTTTGCCGCTGCTTGTCTGCGACTTTGCTGGAGTGGCGCAGCCCGTGAATGACAGCCGGTGTTGGCAGAGACCCGCGTGGTGGCCCTGGGGCTTGTGGTGGCCATGGGGCCCTCCCTTGGTGGCCCTGTCCTTAAATCCATCTCCTCCCCCACGGAGCAGCAGGGTGACACAGAGCATTGGGGTGTTTGGGCACACAAAGTGGGGGCTTTCAGTCTGTGATGGTTTTTATTGCTACTTTAGCGGGCAGTTTTAATATAATTAGCAGGTAAAGGAAATAATGCACCGGGTGGAATGGCTCGGGAGCAGATGTGCCAGCTCTGCAGTGCCTCTTTCACCAAAGCTCCTGAGATTTCCCATCCAACCCTCTTATGCCCGCTGCTTTTCTCTCGCTCCCCTATCCCTATATGGGGGATTGTATCTGAAAGGAAGTCAAGTCCGTTTTGCTGTAGGATGCACCAGATGGGCTTCAATGTTTGGTGGCTTGTGTGGGGTGGGTGCACGTGTGTGGTGGAGGGGCTGCCGGATGGCAGGCACGGGTTGTGTATGGGCCGCTCATCTTTGCGTGCGCTGGGGTTTTGTCCACACCACAGCACGGCTGCGCGGGAGGCATCAGCTCTGGGTTTCAGTGAGCAGAGCAGAGTGCCGCGATAACGCGTTCAGTGAATTTCTCCATGTGGTTTTGAAGAAATTGCTGATTATTTTTCCCCTCATTATTCACCTGTCAGAGGAGCAGGTTGAGTAATTAGCGAATGCGCGTGAACTTTGCGGTGCTTTTATGAATAAAACGCTTGTGAATCGACTGGATATCGGCCCTGCTGCTTTAGCCTGTGTGCCCAGTAACGTGTGTCGGTGAGGAGCATCCCTACCCCATTGCCTGCTGCCCTCCCCATTGCCTTCCCTGGGAGAGCTCAGCTTTTTGCAGCACAAGCAAGCGCTCATCCCGTCCAACAGCGGCGCAGCTCTGCTCCGCTTGCTGCACAAACTATACCCCTGTGTCCTTCCCTGTTGCTCGTGGATGAGGTCCTTGCTTGGCTGCATAGGGATGCTGTGCTTGCCCCTCCTCACTCCCAAAATCACCCCTTTGCCCACCCTTCCACTGCAGCACAGATGTGTGTGCAAGGCAGTGGCCAGCAAGCCTTGAGTAGTAGCTGAAATGGATGAATAATTTGTGTCACATCGGATTTGAAAGGCTTTTTGGAGGTGAGATGTGGCTGTAGCACCACAGGGACAAAGGCAGGGACTGGACCAGGGACAAGGTGCAAGGAAGGGATGGAGATGTGGTCCAGACAGAAAGGCTGTGCTTGGGGGGACCATGTAGTGGGGGTCTGTCACCATCCCCTTTAGGAGGCTGTGCCCCATGGTGCATCACCTTTGCAGCTGGATACAGGAGGCTGGATGCTGCGTGCCATCCCGTGATGGATTCCCAAGCTGCCCCTTTGCACCCCCACGTCCATGGCTCCCTCCTGGGGTGACCCAGCCATGGTGGCTTCCTAGCGTGCGCTTCCGTGTCTCGGTGGCAGCCCTGGACCAGGCCAGCCGTGACTGCCATGGCCTGGGGCTGCCCTGGCACGGCGAGCGCTGCACAGGCACCACTGAACCGTGCAGAGCTGGAGGGAGCTGCGGGCAGGAGGCCAGCGGCCACCGAGGTGTCCCCCCGGGCTGGGGACGCCAGCATCCGTGCTGTCCTCGTGTCCCTTGCCACGAGCGATGCTGTGACCATATGGGGGTGGGTGCCTCTTGAGAGCCTTTCGTGAGATGAGGGGGTTCATCCTGGATGAATGAAGCGCAGGGAAGGCAGCAGCAGGACTGAACGGGCTCAGGTTTTGGATAGAAGTCTGTGTGTGCGTGTGGTAAGCAGCACCAGCATCTCATTACTTGTTGCTAGGAAATTGTGTCTTGTTTCAAGGCTGAATTTGCCTAAGTTGAGCTGCTGGACCAGGCGTGTTGCTGTGCTGCTGTTGGTAGGACACAGGATCTCTCGTCTGTGTCTGTGGTGACCTGGCCACCGCTCACAGGTGGGTGCAGGAGCTGTGCTGCATCCCACAACATCTGACTCTTCATTTTTGTGATCCTGTTTTGAGCTATTTAGGGTATTCCTCTGCTGTCTTTGAAGCAAAAACTGCTCCTGACCAAACCTCTGAATGCTGGCATGGCAGTGCTGAGAGGGGATTGCTTTGGTGGAAAGTGCCTGTGCTGGCAGCGGGTTGTCAGCTTTGTGGCCACGGGAGGGGACGGACCCCATCACCAGCATTGGGAGGGATTGGTTGGATCCATCCATGGATAGCAGATCTAGAAAAGACTGGGCTGGGATGTCCCCTTGCTTTTGGGTTGAAGTCCCCAGTATGGGAGGTTCTGCTTTCCTTACAAGGGCCCGGTGCCAACTTCGTGAGCCCCCTAAATTAAAAGCCCTGCAGTGGAGCGTGATGGTGTTGGCAAGCTGCTGGGACCATGGCAGTGTGGTTATGCCCTGGTCATTGCTCGCCGTAAGTCTCTGCGCTACCTGACAAAGTTTATCAGCAAAGGCTTGAGTGCTTTTACCAAAGGGCAGCGTGGTCTTGGCGCACACCCGGCTCCCGGGCTGCCTCCTCAGCATCCTGGTCACCAACCCCACTCGATGCCACGGCAGAGGAGACGGTGCCCTGCTTTTCCCCTTGGAAACAGGGGTCCGGGCTGCAGGGAGCGGGAGCACGCAGCGCGGCAGAGCTCGTAGCCCTGCTGAAGGAAGCAGGGCAGCGCTCGAGTGCGTTTCTTTGTGAGAAGCGCTGCCTTGTGAGAGCAGCTAAGTGTGCCGACAGCGATAATGATAAGGTGGCCCCGCAGCCGGCTCTCATCCTCCTTCGCGGCAGAGGAGAACTCTTCAGTGGGATTGTGGCTCGCTCGTGCCGTGCTGCTTTGCAGAGCTGGCACCTCTGCTCTGAGCCAGCCCGCTCCGCTCGGCGTAGCTTTAATTTATGGTCCAGGTGCCAAACCCGCGCATAAATTCTGCTGGATGAGCAGGTACCAGGATTCCTATGGGCTCCCCTGGCAACGCGCTCATCCGCTGACGTGCAGCCTCCTCTCCTGGGGTCCACAGCAGGATCAGGGAGGACCCCGGTACATTTCGGGTGCTGCCATCCCTTCGTGCCCGTGGTGCTTTGGGTGCTGCTGGTCCTTCTGGGGTGCAGGCTGAGGCTCCCCCAGGACCCAGGCTGTCTCCGTCAGGACTGCTGGGCTGTGAAACGGAGCCGCCGTGGCTGGTTCTGTTCTGGGACCTCTAACTAGGTCAGCGTACGTTCGTCTTGTCTTAATAATTACTGATAAGATGCGGCGGATGGTGCGTCGTGCAGGAAGGGGGCTGCTCCTCCTGCTGTCACTGCAGCCCCTGCGTGTGGCAAAGGTGTTCCTCGGTGAATTTGTGCCGTGCCTGTGTTGGGGGAGCGATGCCGGTGCAATCCGAGGGTTGTTTCGCCAGTAAAATCGTGCAGCTCCCCAGTTGCTCCGTGAACCTGTCCGGCACGGGCCAGGTGAGGAATGGGAGGGAGGTGACTTTCCTCTGGAGGCCAGAGGAGGGAAGGAACAGGAGCTGCCTTGAGCTGCCAACAGCACCCATACCTGGGTGGCAATGGGGCTGTGCCCCCAGGAGGGACTCATCTACCCCAGGTTGGTCTTTGGGGTGGTTTGGGGGCTGCCTTTGCTGGTACAGGCTCCTGTCTGTGCCTCCTCAATAACAACGCGCAGAGCAACTCCGAGCAAGGGGAAAGGCAAAGACCAAACCCGGCCACTCT